>NW_006238972.1:2206778-2221796 GCF_000226075.1 Solanum tuberosum | reverse complement strand
GATATGTCTTTTTGAGAAACTTATAAGTTTTCATCGTGTCAAACCTTGCAAGTGGATTTTTATGAATCCGACATGAAATAAGTTAAGCAGTGCTCTAAAGGAAATTAATCATTGAACTAAATTAGTCTGTAATTTAATTTATTGATTAGTAACTGTAATCTTAACATGGAGAATTACATAAGTGTTTTATGGAGAATTTTGAAACATAAATAAAGGAGTGCAATTACGAATTTCTAGTGGAATGATTTGCAATTTATTATGGTAAGAATAATTCAAATTAATTATTTGGAATTATTTCCATAATAGGAAGCCTCAGTAATTAATTATGTGGTCCCTACAATGCCCATATTGAACTAGAACTCATAATCTTATTTCTAAGGGGAAAAGAGGAGTCAGACGTGTGCTTAGTTTTAAAAGAAAACAGGCGTGTTTTTAAAAAAATAAAATAATAGATTGCGTTTTGTTCTCCTCTTTGGATTTAGAAGAAATCTCTATAAGTAGGGATTCTCCTAACCTAGAAAAAGATTGAAGGTTTCTATTCATACTTGCCCACCCAAGTATTGAGAGAGTTCGGATGTGAACTTGAGATCACTGTAGAAGACCATAGTTGTTGTCTATCTTGAGGATTCGCTTGAAGGTCTGTCTAATTCTCTTGAAGGTATCTATCTGCTCACGCTTCAAGATGTAATTCTTGAATTAAATTTCAGCATGTTTATGTGTTCTAGCATAATTGTATATGTTCTAGCATAAACATACTGGTTGTCTATTATTCATGTTAGCAGTATGATTCTGGTATGCTTTCGCTGTGTATGTAGTTTTCCAACAATTTTTTCATCAACTTCTTCGTCCATTAATCCGTTAACACCATAGAATCATTAGAGCCACCGTTAATCGTGAAATTATGGGTTAGAATCCTAGAAAATTTTGGATAAAACCTATAAGTATGTATTATGTCACTTATAATTATTTCTAGTTTGTAAACTAATGATTCCTAACATGAAATTGTTGTTCTAAAATATGTCTGTGATGGTTTGAAATTTTGGATTTAATAAACATGCGATTTTCAATAGAAAAATTGCTTTAAAAGGGATAATTAGAATAGAAACTCCATTAATTTTGATAATTGGAGTATGGTAGAATTAATTAGTGAGGGTAATGATATAGACCATGAATAAGGGTATACATAGTGGCTTTAAATTCTCAAAGCATTTCTTTGAACTCTTAAAATTGCTTATTGACTAGATATTAAACATTATGAGGCATGAAAGAGAGGAAACAACATCTATGGAGTAACTTTCTTGTTTCAAGATCTTCGATTGAGGTAGGCAATGATATACTATATGATAGACTTAATTATTAACACATAATTACATCGTAGAGTTGATAGAGACAACATGATTAGACATAAATTTTATCATCATATTTATTTGTATAAATTATAGGAACCACATATTATAAGTACTAAATAACATCCTATCCCTTCTAGTTTTCTATTTACCAAAAATCCCTTAAAAATGATGTTTGCGGGATACATAGCGTTGTGCACGGGATACATGCGGGATACATAGCGTTGTGCACGTGATACATAGCGTTTGATACATTCCACATAGCGGGATACATAGCGTTGTGCACGGGATACATGCGGGATACATAGCGTTGTGCACGTGATACATAGCGTTTGATACATTCCACATAGCGGGATACATAGCGTTGTGCACGGGATACATGCGGGATACATAGCGTTGTGCACGTGATACATAGCGTTTGATACATTCCACATAGCGGGATACATAGCGTTATACACGGGATACATGCGGGATACATAGGTAAATAAGGGATTTTTGAAATTTTTGAAATAAGTAGGGATAAATGGATGTTAAGGTAAGTAAAGGAGTGTAGTTAAGTAATTTGTCCTTTATTTTAAGCAATCTTAGTTTTAGTTTATATATCCTCTACAACTTTACAAAATAGAACTTGGCTATTAATCTTGTAGCCATATAAATAGTAAAATCTCAAAAATTTCTTTCATATTCCATGTGAATTTGACCATAACCACTACAAGAAAACTGTGAATTATATGGGGATTCTTTTAGGGAAAATTTTCGCAATTATTTCATGTGGATTTTCTTTCAAAAGTTTTAAATTCTTCAATATTAGAATATATTACCTACGAAATGTATATTCCCAACGAATTTCGCAGATAAATTTGGCCCCATTTTGCGCCAAACATGAACTTGCGATATTACCTGGGGAAAAGTAATGGTAAGTACATTATCTCTAGCTAAATCCGTAGGTACATGAACCAAAAAATTATAAAATCATTCTTTTATTCCATAGAAAAATCCCTAGGTAATTCATCCTACAGATTTTACTAGAGATATTTTGGTAAAAATTTATCTGGGGATTTTATGACTTGGGAAATTATTTGGGGATTAGTTGTGGTGAAATTTGTAGGGGATTTATATTTTGGGATTTATCTAGAAATTTTATTACTTGGGAAATTATTTGGGGATTAATTGCAGTGAAATTTGCTGGGGATTTATATTTGGGGATTGACCTGGGGATTTTATTACTTGAAAAATTATTTGGGGATTAATTTGTTGCGAAATTTTCTGGGAATTTATATTTGGGAATTTGCCTAAGAATTTTATTACCTGGGAAAATATTTAGGGATTTTTTGCTACAAATTTAGCTGAAAATTATTTTTTGAGAATTTATGTAGGAATTTCGTGACTTGAAAAATTAACAAATTACATAAAAGAACATTATAATAACATTAGTAAAAGTAATTTTAATAGGAAAATGTTAAATCGTAGATATACCTTATTAATGTGAAGTTTAATTACCCCCTCGTTAATAGAATTATATAAAATGAAAAATAAATATTTTTATTTGTATATTCAATTGATATATTATTTTTTACCGATATTAAAAATGATAAAATTTCTCTATAATATTTATTTCCAAATATATAATTAAGTATAATGATTAAAAGATAAATTTAAATTGTAAATACCGCACATACCTAACAAGATATACTATAAATTATTGATTATAACTTCCTTCCACATTAAAATTATAAATATATTTATATTTTTAATTATTTATTTATAAGAACTTTGTATGTATAATTTAAATTTTGTCTACGTTTAATATACTTAGTTATGGATATTATCTCATAGAAAGTGTACACATAAAATTTTCATGATATGTTTTGTGGTAGTGATTTATTTTAAAATATTTAAATAATTTCCATGTTTCATTTTTTTAAGAGTTAAATCACATGAACTTTAGCCAATATTCAACATATATTTCGTTACCATATTAATATGAGATGACTTTATAGTTCTTTTTTGTGTAATTTATAAATATTAAAATTATATTATAATACTCAATTAATTTAATTAAATTTAGCTTTAAAAATTAATCAAATTGGAGAAAAACACTAAAAATTAGTGTAATGACATTAGTACTAGTTGTACCACATCGACGGAATACACTAAGAATTTTCCATATATAATGTTATGACTTAGATTATTGTGAGAATGTATCAATTCGTATAGGTTGAGCATTGGGTAGTGGATTTGGATTAAGTAGTGCATTTAATATAGGTGGAAAATTGTATTAAATACAAGTAATCAAGAAGAGGTGTGTATGTGGAAACTTGGATTAAATACAAGTATTCAAGAAGAAGAGGTGGTGTATATGTGTATGGGGGTTAATAAATTAAATAATTAAATAGGAGATAATAATTAATATTTGCTTACGAGAAATTTCTTAAAAAATTATTAGAATATCTTCATGCAACTTTACTTACGGAAAAAATGGTAAGAAAATTCCTATTTTGTTAATTTTTACCAAAAAAAATTCGAATTTTAAAGTAATTTTTGCAAGAAAATTTGCAAGTAATTTACATGCAAAATATAAATCCCTAGGTAAATTACTTGGGGATTTTGAAATTCGTAGGAAATAATTACCTAGGAAGGTTTTACCATCGGATTCTTTTTGGCAGGAAAATCCGCAGGAAACTAAGTTTCCTGCGAATTTCCGTATACAATCCCTAGGAAAATCCCCAAGTAATATACATTTTTCTTGTAGTGAACATAGTTTAGTTACTATTATCACAAATAACCGCGTTAAATCATCTAGCAGTGTATATTAAGCGTATTAAGTATTAACATTATCGTAGGGAATACAATGACATATTTATATACTACTAGTTTCTACTTGATTAACTCATTCTATTCCATTACCATTTTATTTGTTTTGTTTGTAAGTCGGGTAACATAGAGGAACCTGACAAATAAATAACTGTTGAAAAAACTTTGCAAGTTGTTGTAACATTTCAGAAATTGAAAGTTGAGATTGGAAAGAAAAAAGTTTCATTTTTGGCACTAATACAGTGATCCACGAGTCTGACCTACAAACCATAGAAAGTCTAACGAAACCGTAGGAAAGAAGTCGTAGGTCATGGTTTGAGATTAGGAATATGTAGAGTCCAGTAAGTTGACATACGAAAGAACAGTACGAATCATAGTATAGTCTACGGGTGGTAGGAAGTGCCCATATGGTGATCCCGAGAATTGATTTGAGACCTCAGGTCTACGAAAGGAGTTGACGAGTCATGATATGTTCTATGGGTCGTTGGAGGGGTTTATAGGAGTCATCTAGACTTGGTGGAATTTTGGACTTAAACTTGGATTCTATGAATTGGCCCTACGAGCCGTAGAAAAGACTACGACCCGTAGGAATGTTTCGTTGAAGTTGCTTAAGACTTTGAGTCCCAGTAAATGATTCTACGACTGACCGTCGATCGAAGTCATAGGGTCTTCCAACAATTTTTAATTAAGGGTATTTTGGTATTTTCCTACCCAATTAACTCCTAAACTATGTCGTTTTGACCCTATAACTACCCCTATAACTATTTTACTCCTAATAGTAAGTCAAAATCCTCACATTCACTCAATTCTCCCAAAATCTCTCAAGTCTTCTTTTCCAAATTCTCTCGAGAGCTCTCAAGGTAGAAGCTAGAGTTTCAAGCTTCAAGGTCTCATTCTCCTTGCATTCTTGGGGTTTTGATTATCAAGGTATGTGATAATTCACCATTGAATCCCTTTCATCCATTGGGTTTCAAAAGAATCTTAATCTCTTAAATTGATTTCACCCAATTCCATTAGGGTTTCATGTAAATCTCCGTGAGTTCTTTCTATTATGATTCAATTGCTTATATTCAACCCTATTATGTATGATTTGATCAAACTACATGGCTTTCAATTGATTTCATATGGACCCATGCCTATGATTATTTCATGAACTTGAATTATGATCAATGATTATGAACTTATGAACGATGATTTATGAAATCTATGCATGCTTTATGAAAAAGGATGATGTATGAACAAAATATGCTTTTGAGATGAGTACCAAAGATTTGTGAAAGGTTTTCTCACATATGAGTGAAATCATGATTTAGATGCTTAAAAATGAAGTGTCTACTATGAAGAAGTTTATGAAATTATGGTTTGAAAGGAGCTACTCTAATATGATCTTATGATTGGATTGGTAGTCTTAACTGTGCCTTTCCAAGTATTTTGATATGATTATGATTATGTCTTTTCCGTTGAGATTTACTTAGCACCGAGGGGAACTTGAGATGGAGGCTCTCCCATTAGTAGAGACTGGGTCTCTAGAAGCAATCTCCTTGTCACTTAATTACGTGCCTCCGTAGGATTGTCGTAAATGACCTAAGCTAGTGGATCCAATTTAGCAAAGAATGAATGTGACAGAGGTTTACCTTGACAAGTAGATTCCCTTTTTCGGTGTGTGCTTCATGTCTTATTCCATGTTATAGCTCACATGGTATTATTATCGATTAACGGTAAATATCCCACATATAAACTATATTTGCTTCAAAGGTTTTATGAAAGCTTCTCAAATGGTTTTAAGTCTGCATTGACCTTGTTTATGATTCATGGATTCTTTTTAAGGCTTTCACTACGTTTTATTTGGTCATGCATATCATGTTTAAAGTTCCTCATATTATCATGCTTATATTTTATGCATTTCCCCATACTTAGTACATTCACCGTACTAATGCATATTTATACCTATATTGTCTCATAATATAGGTTCCGACGCTCCCTCTTCTGCTTGTGACTAGCTTGGATTTCTCTACCAGTACCTTGGATTGGTGAGTCCTCGTGCTTTGAGAACAAGACCATTGATGCTTTATTTCTTTTATTGTATTTTAGTTTCAGACTTGTATATGATGTATGGGTTATATCCCAACCACTTTTGTGATGTTAGAAATGCTATGTTAAACACAATTTAGTATTTTAAATTTATATTCTGATTCCTTTTACGAGATGAGACTTATGTTGCCTATTCTCTCTCTCTCATAGTATTTCTTTTACGTCATGGTTAACTCTCTCAGAATCCTATTTTCCATGTCACGTGTAGGATGTACTTTGGATCGTGACAGACTTAGTAATCAGAGCACTAGGTTTTAGAAAAATCCTAGTATGTCTAACAAGCCGCATCAAGTAAGAGTCTTGTTCATAAGTGTAGAATGCGCCACATTTATTAATAAGAGGCTATAAGGCGTTTAGAAAACTTCACTACTTTCACTACTCTAAAGTCGTACCCTAGAGTTTATCTCTATAAAGGTCTTTCTCCTAACTCTTGTCTGATGCTTTTCAAGATATGCCTCCTCTAAGAGCTAACACAAGAAAGAATGTGGAGCCCGGGGTTCCTCAAGTGCCGATCGATCCTTTAGCCATGCAAGTGACTAATGCCGATTTCACGCCACTTTTCAAGTATTGGCTTAAGCTATGACATCCCAAGCTAATAGGCAAACCATTGTTCACGTGAACCTAAATATGGGTATGATGGTGATAAAAGTGAAGGGACTTCACTAGGATGAATCCCCGAAGTTTTATCGATCAAAAGTTGATGAGGATCCTCAAGAATTTGTTGATGAGAGTTTTAGGATAGTGAAATTATCGGAGTATCAATGGTGGAAAAAGGAGAAATTTTCCACTTATCACCTAATGGTGTTGATCAAGTTTGGTTCAACCAATGGAAGGAAGAGAGGGATATTGATTGGGAAAAATTCAAAGGGACTTTTCTTAATTGTTTCTATCCACTTTAGATGAGAAAGAAAAAGGTTCTTAAGTTCATTAATCTTCGTCAAGGAAATATGAGTGTGAATGAGTATGCTTTGAATTTTATTCAATTGTCTATGTATGCTCTGAATTTGGTTGCCGATTCTAGGGCAAAGATGAGTAAGTTTGTATCGGGTGTGTCCGAGATGGTGATCAAAGAGTGCCGTACCGCCATGTTGATTAAGGAAATGGATATCTCTTGTTTGATGATATATGCCAACAAATTGAAGAGGAAAATCTAAAAGACAAGTCTAGGGAATCAAAGAGAGCAAGAACCGGTGATGGTGACTTTTCTCATTCTAGGACTGCTGGACATGGTAATCTTTAATTCTAGTAAAAGTTTTACAGTCAAGGTTCTTCAAATGATCCCGCTCCAAGTTCAACAAAGATAGGGTGTCTAACCCTAAGCCTCATGGAGGTGGTGGTAGAGGATCTTCTATTCCCGTTTGCAAGAAGTATGATAATAGTCTCTCAGGAAAATGTTTAGCTGATATAGATGATTGCTTTGGTTGTCAGAAGAGTGGTCACCAGGTGAAAAATTGTCCATTGAATACTACTAAGGGAAGGGATGGTGGGCAAGACCAGCCTAGTAGTTTTGGTTCGGGTGCTCCTAGTCAGAATAGGTTTCATGCTCTTCAGACTCGGCATGATCATGAGAATTCTCTACATGTTGTGACCGGTATGTTGAAAATATTTCATTTTGATGTATTATTTTTTTGATCTAGGTGCTTCATTGTCATTTGTTACTCCTTATGTGGCCATGAGATTCAATATTGGTCTTGAAATCCTTTCTAACCCCTTTTTAGTCTACTCATGTGGATAGTTTTATTGTTGCTAAGAGAGTTTATAGAAATTGCCCTATTTCTATTTCTTATAGAGTCACTCATGTTGATCTTATAGAGCTTGATATGTTAGATTTTGATGTTATTCTTGGGATGGATTGAATTCATTCTTTTTACGCTTGCATAGATTATAGGACCCGATTGGTCACATTTCAGCATCCAAATGAGCCTATCTTAAAATAGAAAGGGGGAAATTGCGCGCCTAAGGGTCAGTTCGTATATTGCCTAAAGGCTAGGAAAATGATTTCTAAATGTTTCATTTATTATCTTGTTCGAGTTAGGGATATGGATTCTAAAACCCCTACTCTTGAGTCAGTTCTAATTGTAAATGAGTTTTCTTGATGATCATACAGTATTCCTCCTAAAAGGTAAACAAACTTCGATATTGATTACTCCCAGATACGTAACATATCTCTATTCCTCTTTACCGTATAGCCCCGACATAACTTATGGAATTATAGAAACAATTGAAAGACTTATTGGATAAGGGTTTCATTAGATCGAGTATCTCACTATGGGGTGCTTTAGTGTTGTTTGTTTGGAAGAGGGATGGTTTCCTCCGAATGTGTATTGACTACTGACAATTGAATAAGAATATCATAAAGAATAAGTGTCCTATTCCAAGGATTGATTATTTCTTTGATCAACTCCAAGGTGTGAGTTTCTTCTCCAAGATTGACCAGTCGATTTATTACAAACTAGGGTAAAGAAAGACGACATTCTGAAAATGGATTTTCGCACTTGGTATAGTCATTATGAGTTTTTGGTAATGCATTTTGGTTTGACTATACCCTGGTGGCGCTCATGGACTTGATGAATAGGGTCTTCAAGCAATATCTTGACATGTTAGTGATTGTGTTCATCGTCGATATTTTAATTTACTCTTGGAGTGAGGATGAGTATGTTGAGCATTTAATAATGGTTTTACAAATTCTCAATGATCGAGAATTGGATGCTAAGTTTAGCAAATGCGAGTTTTGGTTGAGGTCCATTGCTTTCCTTGGTCATATTTTCTCTGGTGAAGGTATACAAATTGATCCAAAGAAGAGCGAGGCGGTTAAGAGTCGGACTAGACCTTTGTCTTCTTCATATATACAGAGTTTCTTGGGTTTGGTCAGTTATTATAGAAGATTCGTCGAAGGATTTTACTTTATTGTTTCGGCTTTGATGACGTTAACTCAAAAGAAGGTGAAATTTCTATGGTCGGAAGCTTGCGAGAAAACTTTCCAAGATTTGAAGGATAAACTCACTTCAACCCCTATTTTGACATTATTGGAAGAATCATATGATTTTGTGGTTTATTGTGATGCTTCTCTTATTGGTTTTGGTTGTGTTTTGTGCAACATGGTAAACTCATAGCTTATAATTGTAGGTAATTGAAGGTGCATGAAAAGAATTATTTGACTCATGATTTAGAGTTAGCAGTGTTCATGTGGATGTGTTTACCAACCACAAGAGCTTGAAGTATGTGTTCACTCAAAAGGAGTTGAATCTTCGCCAAGAACATGACTTGAGTTATTGAAATATTACTTCATGAGTATCCTTTATCATCCGGGTAAAGCGAATATGGTGGTGGATGCTCTTAGTTGACTATCGATGGATAGTGTTGCTCATGTTGAGGATGGTAAGAAAGAGCTAGTTCATAATGTTCAAAGATTGACTTGATTGGGTATTATCTCAGTTGATTTTATTAAGGGTGGGGTGATTGTTCAAAATGGTTCAAAATCATCTTCTGTATCTATCACGAACCGAGAGCATCACCTAGTCGTAACACAGCGTACTCGACCTCGAAGCGGTCTAATATAAGCCTCATAGATCATTCATTGCATATGTAATAGAAATAGTACGAAATTAAAACTATTTATATAAACACCATACAATCTAAAGACATTCATAAAGTAGCGGAATACTAAGTCTCACATGGCCATCTTAGACAAACTTTAACAAGATAGGGTCACGGCCCTTTACAATCGAAGTCTTAACAAAGTCTTAAACATAAAAACTAGAAACATAAAATCCTTGTCCTCGAAATACCAAAAGAGGTCGTGAGAGAACTCTAATCCCAAGCTTCCCTAGAGAATGCAATCACTTGCCGGAACCTACACTTGTAGTAAAAACATAGAAAAATGGGTTAGCACACAAAAATGTACTAAGTATGATGACCATGCAAAAACATGCTTTAAAAGGGGACATTTTGGTTAGAAACCATTCATGATGCCACTTTTTAGAAATATCATGAACAATAGCATAAGAGACATCAAATACAAATATAATTATCATACAAGTCATAACATCACATTTGAACAATACCAACATGCAATTCTTTACCTTTACATTTAGTCTTCACCTCAAGTAACCCTCATGCTATACCTTGTGCAATGTATGGATAGCACTAGGGGGTGCTCCCGGGTCGTGACAGCGTCCCATACCACCATCCACACCAAGGTACCACATTAAGGTCACCAAAAGTGAACTTACCATTCAGCCTTTCCATTTTCAACATTACTCACTCATAAGAGCTAAACCTTACACAAGTCATATCATCAAAGGGACCATCACCTAAGAGAACTCTAAGTCATACTTGTGCAATGTGCAAATAGCATCCCATACTACTTCTCACACTAAGTACTTCTTTGAAGTCACCGTAGGCAAGGCACATTCAAATACAATAAGTCATAACAAGGAAGCAACTCATAATACAATCCAAGTATAGCATGCATCATTTCATTACACATTCAAATCAACATTCTTTATTAGCTTCATTTAGAGGACTTCCATACAATAGTCATTAAGACTTAGAGAACTCACTATAGCCCCTTCACAGCCTACTCATGCAATGTATAGATAGCATCCCATACTACTACCTACACTTTGTAGTACTTATCAAGTAACTGAAGTGCACATCTCACATGATGGGAATAAGCGTTTAACCGACATAGACCATGAGAGCTAGATCATGGAATCCGATGTACTGTCCCACATCGTAAGGGTTGGTCTACTTGCCTAAGGCAAACCAATATTTAGCTTAAATAGATCCACTAGCTAGACCTATGTGGGCACATAGTTAAGGGACAAGGAGATTGCTACTAGATACCCCGCCTCAACTCACGTGAGGGCATCCATCTCAAGAGATTGCTACAGGAAATCCCGCCTCAACTCATGTGAGAGCTTCCATCTCATTCAATATCCTCTCGGTGCTTAGCCTAAATTCCCATAGAGTATTTTAACATTCATTACATTAAGGGATAAAAGATTGTTACTAGACACCTCGCCTCAACTCAAGTGAGGGCATCCATCTCAACCCAACATTCATTCATTGGATAGCTCGTAGATTCAAAGATGAGTATATCCTTTCTTCTAAGAATCCCATTATCGTTCATTAGTGTAAGATCAAGAATATCCTTTCAATCAACACATCATTATCATTCAGCTTCTAAACAAGATCATCATTTTATCATTGAAATCACATGCAAAATCCTTCACATTATACCTTCACATATACAATATCATGATAATACTTCAATTCCTCACACTATGCCTTCAAGACCATGATCACAACATACATAGGAAGTAAACACCTCCACCTTTCAAGTGGATCAACAATTCAATCACAATTCTAATACATCAAGTAATTAGGTCAAACTTGCCCTTTCAAGTCTATGATCACAAATCCTCAATTCACCAACAATTCGCCATAATTAGGCATAGATGATGATACAATTCAATAATCTAAATCAATCTAAGCATAAATCCACCATCATTCATTCATAATCAATAGACCCACTTCATAAGTCAAAGTTTAGAAATTGAGAGAAATCATGGGTTCATAGAGTAAAATCCTCTTAAATCGTCATTTAAGCATCAATATAATCGTAGTTTATCATTTGAAAACTGTTGATGCAAGAACCCATGAGATTGAGTAAAACCTAGGGCTTTTCATGAACTTGAAATCACTTTGAAACTTCTTTGAAATTGACTCTAGGGTGAAAGCTAACCCTAGATGAAGGATCACCATACCTTTCTATTGATTCCCCACAAAAATTGAAGAAGAACCACCTTGAAATCCCTAACCATAGCTTGATCTTGACCTTGATCTCCAATGGAGTTTCTTGAGAGAATATTTTTGGGAGGGAAAGGTTTGATTTGAGAGGTGAAGTCTATATGAGGATTTCAATGTTTTAATACTCTTAAAATATGTTAATACCCCTAAAATAACCGTCCATGCACTTTAAAAGACTTGCGGTGAATTTACCAATTCATCCCCACCAAGGCCGAACTGGAAAACTAGAATACAGGTCCAATCCACGAGTCACCATCCATGGACCGTGGATGGATTGACGGGATCGTACTGTCCCTTCGTTATTTGGATCAGAGACACCCATTTGGGGGTCTTGACCTACAGAGGCCATGCACGGGGCGTGGATGGACCTATGGGGTGTGGACTCCTTCCGTAGGTCACCCCCTTTTGGCCAACTTTGGTCATTTGGGGCAGCCTTGGGGTTAGACTTAGGGTCCTCCTCAAGGACCCCTAGGGTGGTCCTTGGGGAGTCGTACCTTGACATTTGACCCTGAAACCCCTTAACCAAAGCTCGCTACACCATACAACAACATCAAACCTCACACCAACTCAAACACACACACGTTAGGCTCTAGTTTCACTAGTTCATTTTTTGGGTCGTTACATTATCCCCCACTTAGTTCGCCCTTGAATGACACTTTAAACACATTAAGGGGTTAACGACTCTAGACTAGTAGCCCACAATCATGCATTCAACATCAATATAAATGCACACAACTAGGAGGAAACATCAACTCCACATCAATAAGTTCAAAACACAACAAGAAAGTAGGATCTACATTTACAAACTCATTATGCACCAAAACTTCACATTTCTCATTTTATTGGAGGAACTTCCTTCTCCAAATCTCATCATGCTTATTACAACATCATTAAGCACATTATGCAATTTTCTCATAAAGGCACACTATGCAACTTCTTCATAAAAACACATTTAGGCATGCTCAACAAGTCAACTCATGAAATATTTAGGCAACTCATCATAGATGCATATTAACATGAAGAACACAATTCATGAAAACTTATTTTCTCATATAACAAGAATTCAACTAGGACATGCAAAACATAAGGAGACCATGGAAACTCAAATTCACACATTACTCCAAAACATGAAACAAGCTACAAGGAACTCTTGGTCACAAGCTTGAATACAAATAGAAGGAAAAGAGGTAAGGATATCAACACTCTCAAAAACCTTTCTACTCAACATACCATCCCCCACTTAGGAGAAAACCCAACTAAGGTTAGCATGAAAAACAACATAAGGAACCTCATCATAACAAAAAGGAATTATGACTTACCGGTACCTTCATCCGGATTAGCTAGCTAGCATGAAAAACAACATAAAGAACCTCATCATAACAAAAAGGAACTATGACTTACCGGTACCTTCATCCGGATTAGCTCCTTCGCCCTCTTTGGCTTGAAGTGTATAGAAACGATTCTTTTTTGGAGCATTAGAATCCGGGCCAACATAAGAACCTTGCCTATTCTCCCTTCTTTTTGCCATGAGTGTTGGGCAATCCCTCATCTTATGACCCTTTTTGCCTACACCCAAAGCACTCATCCGTGCCGGCAAGACACTTACCCAAATGTTGCTTCCCATACTTGGCACATCTAGACCTCTCAAAAGAAGAACCACTTCCACTCCCTCCTTGGGAATTAGGGTTAGACACCCTATCATTGTTGACCATTGAAGAGTCTTGGTTGGAGAACCTCTTTTTGGACCTAGGTTGACCTTGCTCATCGTATCTACCCCTCTTCAACTCTCTACACTTCCTCTCAAGTTTGTACTACTTAATAGATTGAGCATACATAATGAGTCTAGAAATGTTCATATCATCATGAAGCATCTCCGTACGACACTCTTCCTTAACAAGGTCAGACACACCGGTCACAAAGCGGCTCATCTCATCTCTACTTAGACAATAGGGTAAACTTCAAGGAATACTCCTCCACACTCATGCTCCCTTGCCTTAGGTTTATGAACTCCTCCACCTTAACCTCCTTCTTATCACGGGGAAAGTACCTACCAAGGAAAGTTCTCTTAAACTCATCCCATTCTATATGACCCGCTTCTAAAGGCCTATTGCTCTTCCATTGAGTGAACCACACTTGGGCCACATCTTTCAATTGATAGGAAGCCAACTCCGTTTTTTCCTAGAATATACTCCCATAACATTGACTATCTTATACACTTCATCCAAAAATTCTTGGGGATCCTCTCCCACTTTAGAGCCAAGGAAAATAGGATGATTCATCCTCACAAAGTCTCTCAATCTTGAGGGTGCGGTACTCTCATTGGCATTCACCTTAGGCCCCACATCCCGATTCACTTGAGCCATCATGGCTTGGGCTAAGGTTAGAAAAGCCGACCTAATCTCCTCATTAGTCATGTCCGGGGGAACCACCAGAACTTTATTCTCTTGATTGCCTAGTGGAACTTGGTCACCTTGAAGACCTTGGTGAGGAACTCCCCCATCCATATTCTCCTATTCCACCCTCCTTGGGTTAGCCCTTGTATTCATATCCTATAAACACAAGAGAAGGATTAGGAAACGGACATCTATAAACTAAACTCTAAGGCACAACTTCAAGAATATGAAAGAAGTGTAACTTTCTAACGTCCTATAGCCTCTCACTCATACATGTGTCGCGACTCACAATGATGAACAAGACTCTACTAGACATGGCTTGTGAGACATTAATTGTGAAAACCATTCCCAAAACCTTGTGCTCTGAAACCATATTTGTCACGACCCGAGAGCACCCCCTAGTCGTAACACAAAGTACTCGACCCCGAAGGGATCTAATACAAGCCTCTTAGCTCATTTATTGCATAGACAATAGAAAATAGTACGGAATTAAAACTTTATTTAAAACCAAACTATTAAAAACTCTTTCATAAAGCAGCGGAAATACTAAGTCTCACATG
>NW_006238972.1:2205449-2206428 GCF_000226075.1 Solanum tuberosum | reverse complement strand
TAGCGTCCTATACCACCACCCCACACCAAGGTACACATTAAGGTCACCAAAAGTGAACTTACCATTTAGCCTTTCCATTTTCAACATTACTCACTCATAAGAGCTAAACCTTACATAAGTCATATCAGCAAAGGGACCATCACCAAAGACAACTCTAAGTCATACTTGTGCAATGTGCAAGTAGCATCCCATACTACTACTCACACTAAGTACTCCTTTGAAGTCACCATAGGCAAGGCACGTTCAAATACAATAAGTCATAACAAGGAAGCAACTCATAATACAATCCAAGTATAGCATGCATCATTTCATTAGACATTCAAATCAACATTCTTTATTAGCTTCATTTAGAGGACTACCATACAATAGTCATTAAGACTTAGAGAACTCACTATAGCCCCTTCAAAGCCTACTCGTGCAATGTATAGATAGCATCCCATACTACTACCTACACTTTGTAGTACTTATCAAGTAACTGAAGTGCACATCTCACATGATGGGAATAAGCGTTTAACCGACATAGACCATGAGAGCTAGATCATGGAATCCGATGTACTGTTCCACATTGTAAGGATTGGTCTACTTGCCTAAGGTAAACCAGTATTTAGTGTAAGTGGATCCACTAGCTAGACCTATGTGGGCACATAGTTAAGGAACAAGGAGATTGCTACTAGATACCCCGCCTCAACTCACGTGAGGGCATCCATCTCAAGAGATTGCTACTAGAAACCCCACCTCAACACATGTGAGAGCTTCCATCTCATTCAATATACTCTCGGTGCTTAGCCTATATTTCCATAGAGTATTTTAACATTCATTACATTAAGGGATAAAAGATTGTTACTAGACACCCCGCCTCAACTCACGTGATAGCTCATAGATTCAAAGATGAGAATATCCTTTCTTCTAAGAATCCCATTATCGTTCATTAGTGTAAGATCTAGAATATCCTTTCAATCAACACATCATTATCATTCAT
>NW_006238972.1:2137747-2205072 GCF_000226075.1 Solanum tuberosum | reverse complement strand
GTGATACAATTCAATAATCTAAATTAATTTAGGCATAATTCATCAACATACATTCATGATCAACAAACCCACTTCATAAGACACAATTTAGATTTTGAGAGAGTTTATGGGTTCATAGAGTATTTTCATCATAAATCATCAATTAAACACTAACTCAATCATAATTTGACATTAGAAATATTTTGAAATCGTTTGATCAAAGAACCCATGAGATTGAGTAAAACCTAGGGCTTTTCATGAACTTGAAATCACTTTGAAACTTCTTTGAAATTGACTCTAGGGTGAAAAATAACCCTATATGAAGGATCACCATAACTTGCTGTTGATCCCCCACGAAAATTGAATAAGAACCACCTTGAAATCCCCAACCCTAGCTTGATCTTGACCTTGATCTCCAATGGAGTTTCTTGAGAGAATATTTTTAGGAGGGAAAGGTTTGATTTGAGTGGTGAAGTCTAAATGAGGGTCTCAATGTTTTAATACTCTTAAAATATGTTAATACACCTAAAATAACCATCCATGCACTTTAAAAGACTTGGGGTGAATTTACCAATTCACCCCACCGAGGCCGATTTGAAAAACAAGAATGCAGGTCCAATCCATGAGTCACCATCCACGGACCTTGGATGGATTGATGGGACCATATTGTCCCTTCGTGGTTTGGATCAGAGACACCCCTTTGGGGGGTCTTGATCTACAGAGGCCATCCACGGGGTGTGGATGGACCTACTGGGCGTGGACCCCTTCCGTAGGTCACCCCTCTTTTGGCCAACTTTGGTCATTTGGGGCAGCCTTAGGGTTAGACTTAGGGTCCTCCTCAAGGACCCCTAGGGTGGTCCTTGGGGAGTCGTACCTTGATGTTTGACCCCTAAACTCCTTAACCAAAGCTCGGGACAACATACAACAACATCAAACCTTACACCAACTCAAACGCACACACATTAGGCTCTAGTTTCACTAGTTTATTTTTAGGGTCATTACAGTATCAGATGTGAAGGACCAGTAAGATATTGATCGGGTATTGGTTGATTTGAAGAAGTTAGTTTTTGAAAAAATCCATTGAGGCTTTCTCCCAAGGAGGAGATGGTAATCTTTGATACCATGGTCGGTTATGTGTTCCAAAGGTTGATGAGTTGAGAAATCATATTTTGATGGAAACTCATAGTTCTCGATATTCTATTCACTCTGCAAGCTCCAAGATGTACCGTGATTTACATGAGGTCTATTGGTGGAGTGGGATAAAGAAGGATATTGTAGAATTTGTGGCTAAGTGTCCTAATTGTCAACAAGTGAAAGTTGAGCATAAAAATATTGTGGTTTTGCTCAAGGTATTAGCATTCTTACGGGAAAGTGGGAAGATTTGAATATGGACTTCATTACGGGTTTTCCTCATACCCGTCATCAGTTTGATTCGATTTGGGTCATTGTGGATCGAATGAAGAAGTTAGCTCACTATTTTTCCCCTAAAGACTTCATTTTCATCTAAAAAGTATGACAATCTTTATATTCGAGAAATGGTAAGGTTTCTTGGAGTTCCCTTGTCCGTTATCTCCAATTGTCGTATTAAGTTTACGTCTCTATTTTGGAAGTCGTTCCCAAAAGGTCTCAGTACTCAAGTGAAAATTAACATGACTTTTCATCCTAACACAAATGGGAAAGTCAAGCGTACTGTTCAAACTTTGAAAGATATGTTGAGAGCTTGTGTGATTGACTTCAATGGTAATTAGGATAATCATTTGACTTTGATCGAGTTTGCTTATAATAATAGTTATCAATCAAGTATCCAAATAGCTCCATTTCAGGCTCTTTATGGTAGGAGATGTAGGTTTCCGCCTATTGGTTCGTTTGACGTTTGTGAGGTTTCTTTGCTAGGGCTCGAGTTGGTGCATGAGGCTATGGAAAAGGTTTAACTTATTCGATAAAGGTTCAAAATGACTCAAAGTTGATAAAAGTCTTATGCCGATGGTAGAAGAAGAGATATTGAATTTGATATCGATTAATGAGTTCACTTAAAAATTTCACCTATGAAGGGTGTAATGAGATGCAGAAATAAATGGAAACTTAGTCCTCGATATATCGGCTCATATCAGATTTTGAGGCGTATTCGGATAATTGCTTATTAGTTAGAGTTACCTACTGACTTTGCATCGGTACATACGATATTCCATGTCTCTTTATTGAAAAAGTGTGTTGGGGATATGATGTCAATAGTTCCATTGGAAAGTTTGGGACTTAAGGAAAATCTTCGTATGCAGAAGTTCCAATTGAAATTTTAGACCATCAAGTTCGGAAGTTGAGAAATAAATAAGTTTCTTCTGTGAATGTTCTTTGGAGGAATCAATTAGTTGAGGGTGCTACTTTGGAAGTCAAAGCTGATATGATGTCCAAGTATCCTCATTTCTTTTCCTCCGCTCCTATTTTAGCTTGAGGTATTAGTTCCTTATGGTTCCTTTTTTCAGATTCATGCATTTTAGTCATTCACATGTTTCCATATACATGGATGTTCATGAAAACTTGATTTTGATGTTATGATTTATCTTGGAGTGATTTCTCATGTATGTGCTTTTTGATGAGAATTGTATTTATGTTGGGTTGTTAGTTTCTCTCCGTTCTCTATTTATGCTATCTTGAGTCGAATTCAAGGATGAATGTTCCTAAGGGGAGATATTGTAACACCTCAGAAATTAGAAGTTGAGATTGGAAAAGAAAAGTTTCATTTTTGGCACTAATGCAGTGATCTACGAGTCTGACCTATGGACCGTAGGAAGGAAGTCGTAGGTCTTGGTTTGAGATTTAGAAAATGTCAAGACAAGTAACTTGACCTACCAAAGAACATGACAGATGTAGGGTAGTCTACGAATCGTAGTAAGTGCCTGTAGGGTGATTCAGAGAATTTATTTGAGACCTCAAGTCTACTAAAGGAGTTAACGAGTTGTCATATGTTTTACGGACCGGAGGAGGGTTCATAAGAGTGATCCATACTTGGTGGAATTTTGTACTGAAACTTGGGTTTTACGGATTGGCCCTATAGCTGTAGAAAGGACTACGACTCGTAGGAAGGTTTCATTGAAGTTACGTAGGATTTTGAGTCCCAGTAAATGATTTTATGACTGACCAGTACGGTCCGTAGAACTTCAAAGTCGTAAGGTCTCTCGACATTTTTTGATTTAGGGTGTTTTGGTCTTTTCCTACTCAATTAACCCCTAAACTATGCTGTTTTGGACCTATAACTACCCCTATATGAGTTTTTAATCCTAAGACTAAGAAAAATCCTCTCATTAACTTAATTCTCCCAAAATATCTCAAGTCTTCTTCTCCAAATTCTCTTAAGAGCTCTCAAGGTAAAAGCTAGAGTTCAAGCTTCAAGGTCTCATTTTCCTTGCATACTCAGGGGTTTGATTATCAAGCTGTGTGAGAATTCACCAATGAATCCCTTTCATCCATTGGGTTCCAAAAGAATCTTAATATCCTATATTGATTTCACCCAATTCCATTAGTGTTTAATGCAAATCTACATGGGCTCATTCTATTATGATTCAATTGTTTATATTCAACCTATTATGCATGATTTGATTGAACTACATGACTTTCAATTGATTTCATATGGACCCATGCTGTAACACCCCATAAAAGCTTTTGAGCTAAGACTCGAACCATTCTTTGTTGTGAGTAGGATTTTACCGAGAAACTTAAAATTTTCTTAAGTATTAAGGTCACTAGATGTATCACTATAATATCCCTCCTTAGAACAAACTAGAATTAGAAAGAAACTATTTTTGGAAAAAGTAAATTTAGAAATTTTGGCAAGTTGTGCTAAGTATGAGTTTTGGGTCAACTTCAAATGA
Organism: Solanum tuberosum; assembly: GCF_000226075.1. Classification (NCBI taxonomy): domain Eukaryota; kingdom Viridiplantae; phylum Streptophyta; class Magnoliopsida; order Solanales; family Solanaceae; genus Solanum; species Solanum tuberosum. The sequence continues at coordinate 2,201,227 of NW_006238972.1, read as the reverse complement.
CCATAACTTTTAGCACATGATGAATTAAGTGGCCCATAAGATATCAAATGAAAGTTCTTTTAATTTCTTTCCAACGCCATCAAGTTTGCTAATTTTCGAGCTCGTATGAGGGATATATGCTCTTTTGAAGTCAGGCTACCCATTTAAGGAAAGTTACCCGAAAATAGGAGGGGTATTTTAGTCTTTTCCTTAATCTCACTTATTATAAACGCGAATTACACCCAATTAAGGGTCTAAACTGATTAGAATTAGTTTCATTCATCCCCAAAAGCATTTAGGGTTTAGAGAGAAGATTCAATAGGAGAAAAAGTTCAAAGTTTCAAGCGTTTGTTCAATAAATTCAAGATTTCGCCAAGAACCTAGTTCTTTGAGGTATGTAAGCTTCCATAGTGGTTGGTTTGTTCACCCACATGCCAATCATGAGTTTATTTTGTGAATCTATCCATAAATATTGAGCAATTTAATTTCTTGATGAGTTCTTGAAATTTTCTTATCAATTAAGTTTTGATGTAAGATTCTACTTGGGTCAACTTTAAACGACCATATCTCTTAGAATATAAAGAGTTACGTGGACCGTAACCTATCAAATTAAAGGTATTTAAATCTACTTTCCAACGCCACCAACTTCGCATCAATCCAATTTTGAGTAAAAAGTTATGACTATTTTAGTAACCTGATACAGTGCTGTTACGAATTAGCCGACGGGAAAACATTAAAAAGCGTTATTTTTGTCTTTTTACCTCCAAGAAAACCCTAAACAAATTTCTTGACTAATAAAAGGCTCAAAACAATCAGATTTCATCTTTTTATCCATCGTTCTCTTCTCTCTCAAACCCTAGGGCAAATCCCTAAGAAAAAATTAAAGTAGAAGACTCCATTCAAGATTCTTTCAATCTTTTTTCAAGATTCTTCTTCAAGGTAAGTTTTTTTCCAAGAATTTCATTCATTTCAACTCAAATTCCTCCATACAATAATGAATCACTAATGAAAATCATAATTCTTGACCATAGAGATTTCGAGAAACTAATTAAAGAATCTCAAGAAAGTTTTTTTTGATCTTTTACCTTCAAGTTAGGATTTCAAGGCTCCTAATCAAGTTCTTCTTCAAGATTTTTCAAGAACTTTGTTCTTCCAGGTATGTAAGGCTATAATAGTGTTGGACTAGTTCTTCCTCACGCCCTACATCTTCTTTCAAATCAGTAAACGAGAAATGTAGGATTGTACCCCTAGATTTGAGTATTTTTGAGATAAGTTGATTTGAGTTCTTGAGTTCATGGTTCTTTTAAAAATTCTATTCCTAATTATTGAGTTTCTATATTTTTATTGAGATCCTTGAGTTGATTTGTTCATGTCTATAATTCAGCATGAACCGTATTTTGAGATATAAATCTTGAGAAGTTTTTCAAAGCCGACACTTGAGTTTTGAACTGAGTTTTGAGGAAGTAAGTATGAGAATGAGAAGAGTCGTATACATGAGTTCTATATTGTTATGTATACCCTCGAGTCGAGTCGTTCATGCCCATAAATTCCGCATGAACTCCATAATTTGAGTATCTTTGAGAGGAGTAGTATCTTCAAGTTCTAAGTCTTGAGTATTGAGTACCTAATCCTTTTGATATTATATTCCTACTTATGGGACTACTATATGTTACCCATGAAGCCCTTAAGTTGAGTTGTACATGCCCATAATTCCACATGAACCCTATGGGTCGAGCAGTCTAGAGATGAGTAGTATCATTGAGTTTTGAATTCTGAGTACTGATGTTTTTTCTTTCTATTAAGATCTCTTAGTTGAGTAGTTCATGTTCATAATTCCACACGAACCCTATGATTTGAGTTATAAATTTAAAAAGCTTTTTAAATCCAACACTTGAGTTCTTAAACTGAGTTTTGAGAAAGTAAAGAAGAGTTTTGAGAAAAGAGTTTTTCTAAAAACATGATTAGTATGACAATCGAGTATGCCATCAATGTATGAGCAGTATGGTATCTAGATATACCATCAATGTTATGCAGTATGACTTCCCAAGTCATCAATGATCATATTATAATATGATTTTGAAATGTTTTTGAGAAAGAGTAGAGTTGAGTTCATTTTCTTTAAAACGATATATGAGAACTAAGTATTCACAAGAGTAAATGTTTTCACATTTAAGATGAGAGGAAACTAAGATTTCCAAAAGGGTTTTGAGCGGTTTGAGTACCATCTCTTTTAAGACAAAGATTTTTGAGTAATAATCTCAAACCACAGAAAAAGTTATGTTTTTAAACATATGAACTAGTATATTTTGGGAGTAGTATTGAGCACCGATATGGTGGAGAGTTCAGAAAACTCATAGCCCCCATAAAGCAGGTAGCCAATGTGGGTAGAACGGGTCATACTTTTTAGATGATTCCTTAATGCTTTTCGCATAGACCAGTGGATCCACTTAGTGAATAGGTCTTATACCCTGGCAAAGTATAGGACAGTTCTGGCAGCATGGGCGAGACATTGTATCATCACATAGCTCATAGTGATGGTTGTCGGTTAGAGAAACTCCCATAGAGATATTTTGTATTCTTATTTACACAAAGTTTATTTTGTGTTTTTATATACAAATAGAGTTTATTTTGTATTTTTGAATACAAACAGAGTTACATTGTATTTTCTAATACATTGAGTTGCTATTTATTGTTTTCAAAGATTTCTATATATTGCGTCTTTTGTTGTTGCTTTATATTGAGTTGAGTTTCCAGAGTTGAGTATCTAGAGTTGAGTATCTAGAGTTGAGTACCCAGAGTCGAGTATCTTATTATTGAGTTGAGCTTTATTTAATTGAGTTGAAGAGCTTATCATTGAGTTGAGCCCTATTTTCTCTGAGTTGAGTTGAACAATGTTTTCTTGAGTTGAGTTGAACTATGTCACTTTGAGTTGAGTGAGTTCAGAAGAGGTAAGTATGTTTATATTCCACTAGTTCAAGCCTATGTTTATGCTTTAGAATTCCCCTTACATGCTCGTAAATTCCATGTACTGACACATTTGGCCTGCATTGTTTCATGATGCAGATAAAGGTATTCAAAATCATCAATAGGCGTTTCGTTGGGATCATGGGATATTCTAGTCAGCTTTGGTGAGCCTTCTTACATTTCGTAGGACTTCACTTTTATCTTACAGCTAGTAGTTTGAGATGTCGTAGGTCTTGTCCTGATATTCTTCTGTAATAGTAGAGGCTTCATAGATAGACAATACAATTTGAGAAGTCTGTTTCATTTATTTTTGTTAAATGTTTTAAAGACTTGAGTTACCTATTTCTGGCAAGTTGAATATGCTATTTTATTCAGAGTTAATCATTCAGTTTTAAGCTTTTGCATGCTTAGGTTAGTCTTCCGCTTGTAGTCACCCTGGATGAGGGTTCGCTTGGGGACTAGAAATGGTTCTTGAGTGCCGGCCACGTCCAGGGCGTAGGTTCGGGTCATGACAAACTTTGTATCAGAGCACAAAGTTCAAGAGTCCTAGGGTGTCTATGAAGCCGTGTATGTAGAGTCCTAGTTATTGGTGTGAGGCGCGCCACATCTATATTTAGGAGGCTGCAACATTTATGAACTATCTCACTTCTTTCATACTCTTAATGGTGCAATAGAGCTACGTCATAGAGATTTATTCATACTCGTGCATTTCTCAGATTTATTCGACCACCCGTTATACTAAAGGTGGTTGAAAAGAAAAGTCAGTCCTTTATCAATGAGTTGCTCTTAGCAAGAGTATTGAGGAAGTCATGAGACTCTAGAGGGGCTTGAGAAAAGCCCATGAGTGAGTTAAGTCTTGATTTTCAGAGGAATCCACTCATGTTCATATGAATCGTGCTTTTGAACTAAAAGCGAGTTGTACACTCTTCCTTAAACCTTATTCAGCTGAGACCTTTAAGAGGATGGTATGTTTAGAGCTTGGGTAGTATTTTTTCCCTAAAAGATAGTATGAATTACGAGATAATGAGCAGTAGTAGTGAAAATGCCCAGAATTAGAGGAAAGTATGTAGAGGTTCAGTAATCTAAGGAAATGAGATAGTGACGGGGCATATTATGTGATTGCAATCATGCACCCAGTCAGTTATAAATGACGAGTTTCCCTTATGGGTAAAATAAGGAATAATAATGTTGTAGAGAGTTCTAGATAGAAGGAAGAGGAATAGTTACTAGTCATGATGGGATATAGTATATTTTTTTTAACCAGAATAGAGTTGATGTCAATGTGCCATTGTGTTAGAGAAGAATAAATTCATATGTTGAATAATCGACCAGAGTATTCATGAGGTGGTAGACCCAAGCTAGGCTTATGAATTTTGAAGGGGGAAACCCCATGGTATTCAGAGGATGATTGAACAATTTGAGAGATAATGCCCAGTAAGTGAGTAAGTAGTACTTAAGTTGCGCAGTCGAATATGATGGTAATTTGTGAGTATGGAGACTACGAGGTAAGGATTGACTACTTGTCACAAGGTCCTAGTGGACGAGCGTTTCTAAATTGTATCCAGTAATTGTAAGTTAGTTTATTAAGCGAGAAATCATATTGATATTTGGGTTTAGTAATAAACATTAAGCTTGAATTTGATATGAGTGTTTTGACAAAAGGATGGCAACTTGAGGGTGATGATGTTAGTCTTGAGATTTGATCTAGAAGAATTGACAAAGAGTAGGTGAGGAATTGAGGTGATTAGCTGCAATAAATATAGTGGTACAAATGAGATACCCTAAACCTCTTGACAAGGGTAGTGAAGTGTGGCTAAGTCACAAGAGTAAAAAGAGCATTACGAGGTGTACCAAGAGGTATGTAATCAGAACAGGTAAATAGAAACACCTTAGAAAGAAGTCTTAGTACCTGCTAATGGAGAGTTCAATAGTCATGAGATAAGCTTCTCCCGAGTGTTAGAGTAAAAGAGGATGTTGACTAGTTAGAGATGTTGGAATAGGTCCATAGCCTTCAAGCGTCAGCTTTAAACCTAAGAGGGAGATGATAAGATTGGAAATCAAGTCAAGTGTTGAGAATAAGATAGTACTGAGTTCAAAAGAGTATGGGAGATATCCTTTCAGAGGTCCTTTCAGTAACAGAGTAATGTTAGAAAGAGAAGGTTAATGATCCTATCGTGATAATGATGTTGTGATAATTCCGTCTAAGATTATAAATGAGGAGGAATAAGAGAATGAGGTTTTACTATGAGAAATAGCTAAATGAGATCCCTTAGTTGATTCCGAATAGTAATGCAGGCAAATTCTAGTTGGTATGGAAGAGATGATATGTCACTCCCCGAGGCTACCCCAGGACGCGGACACGGGACCTAGGATAACGAGTGACCCCAAGCTAACCCTATTGGCATATCATAAGCATACTTAAAGATAACAAAATTAAGAAAGTACTGTGCGAAAGCTTAAACAACATGTAAACTAAAATGATGGGGAATACCCATTAATATCTGAATAAAATAACTATGAGTTTAATGGCAACTGAAATATCAAACTCCAAAGTTAAAACTGAATCTAACTATGTCTGAAATAAAGCTTCTAACTAACTAGAAATGCTGGGACATGCCCCAGCTAGATCTAGCAAAACTCAAACTAAAGACTAAGAGTAGAAAATATAATCATGTCAATCATCATCGAAGAATGAGGACTCACCACTGATGTTGCTGAACTGAAGATCGAAAACTGATTTATGCATCATCTGGAAGCTAAGCACCTGAACCTATGTCACGAGAAGATGTAGTGCAGAGTATGCGTCAGTACTTTTAGGGTACTGAGCATGCATGATAGAATAAAGCTGAATAAATTACATAACTGAACAAAGCATATATCTGAGCAATGACATGAGATAAACATGATACTATATTGAAAATAATGAACATGAACTAACTGAATGCAATGACCAAGTTTATAGCATGCTGAAACTAAATACTGAACTGTAACTGATAACCTGGTCAAGACACTAGAATTTGGTTGTGGGAGCTACTAATAACCGACATAAAACCACATAAGCTCAATGTGGAGTCCGATGTATATGCCCCATCGAGAGGACCCAATATACCCTGCCAGAGGTATACATGCATGACTGGCCTGATCACTATACTGATTCCCACAGAGGGGACTTATAACCTATGGGGGCATATAGTTCTGGTACTTGAGGGTGACTGACCCTAGTCCAACTCGGTATAAATCCTACTCCCAATCGAATATGTGAAATTTATAACATACTGAAGTAAACTGGATAGCTCAATAATCTGACATGCAAATGTGAAATGCAACATGTATATTTGATAATGAAACATTCGAAAACTGAGGTATGTATATATCTGTTTATCTGTCCTAGTTAATGTAATTCATGAACTAAAAGAACAACATAACTAGGGTTCTGAGTTTATGCATGAATCTGGGACAAAAAAAAATACTACTACATGATAATCTGATTAGGAACATTAGAATAACTAATTCATAATAATGTGCTGAAATTCTTGAAACCCTAGATCTAGATAATACAGAGGGAATCAAGATTCTGACTGAATTCTAGGGACCTAATTGGTGAAAGGAAACCACTAGTGAAATCCCACATACCTGGTGATGAATTTCATGGAGAAATCTTTCGATTTAGCGGTTGGAATTGACGAAACCCTGCTGCGTTCTTGAACTAGGGTTGCTCGACTTTTCTCTCTAATTTGCTCTAAGTTTCGCTTGATTTTGGTGAATGATTGATTGGGGTAAGTTCTAATTAATTTACTATGCTAAAACTAACCAAAACTACGTAGTTTATGGGTTAAACGATGTAGTTTAGGGGTCCAACGCATAAGGAAAAGACCAAATGACCCCTGACTTAAAAGATGTCGTGACCAACCGGTCTATCTTGTCAACCATCAACTGGACTTCAGAGGGGCTGAACCTGGGTCTGATCCACGAACCAGGACCACGGCCCGTGGTCTGACCTATAGTCCGTGGGTACAATTGTGGGTCGACCCTTAGGCGATTTCCTGGGTCGTTTCTGGGGAGGGCTTTCACGGGCACCACTACGGCCCGTCGTCAGGACCACGTCCCGTGAAGGGTCCCGTGGTCTGACGTCTAGGCCAGGTAGTCTCTGCCTTGCAACCACGAGTGCCAGTACATTCCGTGAGGTGGTCCACCTCTGTTGGAAGTGTGCTGAGTTCACTGGCAGGTCAACGGACCGTGGTCCTTCTCATGATCTGTGAACCCTGCTGTGGTTCACCTGTTCTGGTGTTTTTCTGCTGCACTTTTTAAGTCTTGTTTCCGAGGTGTTACAATATCTCCCCCTTGGGAACATTCGTCCTCTAATTAAGTCTAACTAGCTGTGTAGGGAAGGGGAAGAGCTGCAAACCTTACCACGAAGTACTAGAAACTGATTTATGACTGGACTAAGTTCCAAGAACATGCAATTATGCTAAAAATGCAAGTACAAACGAAGGAACACGATACTAAGACTGAAACTACGCATGAATAAATGATAAAACTGAAAAGGAACTATTACCTCAAGCTGGAATGGAATCGGAAGGAAAGAGATGAGGATAGTTAGCCTTCATGGCTGTTTCTGCTTCCCAAGTAGCTCCCTATACAGACTAACTCCTCCACAAAACCTTCATTGAAGCGACTTCTTTGTTTCTTGATGAGTCCACGATTTGGACTCATTTAGGGCTTCATTTTAATAGATTTAGTGTCCTCAGATGCATATTTTGTGCCAATAACTGATGTAAATCCTTGATTTTCAGGTATTTGGATTGAAGAACAAAGCATGGATACTAATGAGCAAAAAGGAATAAGGCATCTGAAAGAACGAAGAAAAGAAAGCCTGAGGATTGCCTAATACATTGGGCGAGTCACCGAATGGCCATTGTCTCGCCTAATGCTCCAGTTTACCAAGCTCTGAAGGAGAAAATCAAGTCGGCGATAGAAAGGAGTAGTCGGCGAGTCGCTGAACGGTTTCGCGATGCATTGCCATATCGCCCAAAGTACAAAACCTAAAGATGCTGAAGACCAAAGCAAAAAGGCGATGAAATTGACCAAAGGGCGGGTCGCCGAGTGGATCGGCGATCCTGACTTATTGAGCCGAATGGTCCTTCGCAACACATTTTTGGCGACTATAAATACATTTTTTTAAAATTCTTAGTTTAGTATCTAGCATTCAATAGTTTTTATTATTATTCAGTTTTCAAGTTTGAGAGTTGAGAAATGAGTTTAGAGACAATATTTCCTTAGCTTTGAAGATTTGAAGATTTCCATTTCTGACAAATTGGAAGTAGGCGTTGAAGATTCTTCATCTTAGACCTTTGTAAAGACAATATCAATCTTACCCAGTTGATGGAAACATAATTTGGTAACAATATTTACCTTTTTATGATGTCTAGATAAAACTCCAATTGTTGGGATGTGATTATGGATTGATTTAACTGCTGGGTATTGTTAATTGATAGTGTAAATATTGTTTAAAAGTGATTTCATTCAATAATTGTGGCTTAATCTAAAAGGGTTTTAGTTGCGAATGCAACTCTACCTTCGTGTTTTTGGCTTGCTCGAGAGAGAGGTTTTAAAACCAAGATTATTGATTTGATGGTCTGTGGGTATTGGGTTGTCATGGGTTCAGCTCGAGAGAGTGAATCCTAATCTTTTTCCACACATTCAGCTCGAGAGAGTGAAAGGACTAAAGCGTAGGCTGTTCTTAATTGCTGCTTATTGGTGTTCGAGAGAAACCAATTTGATTCGGGGTAAATTGTTCGAGAGAAAATTTATTCCCACTAAAGTCTAGCTTATTCACTAAATTACAACTATTCCCACTAAAGTCTAGCTTATTCACTAATTTATTCCCACTTGTGTCACCCCTAACTTGAACCATGCATTTACTCGTAAATGTTTTTAGCTATAATTGACTTGAGCATATTCATGCTTTCCTATTGATTCTCAAATACGTACCACTCCCTTGGGACTCGACCCCAACTCACTTAGTTGGGTTATATTACTACTTAACGATCGTTAATGCTTAGTATTGAATGAAGTGTCCTGATACATTAATCAAAATGGCAGCGCTGTCGGGGAGTGGTGTTACTTGAGATGTCATAGTTAAGTTGAATTTTGTTCTTGTTAGTTATAGTTGACTTTACTTAAATTTTTGTTTTGGCTTGTTTGTTGTTGTTTTGAGGAGAGACTTGGAGCATATTTGGTAGCAACAGTAACCTAATGGATCACCCTTCTTTGGGATTGATGATGTTTAGGGATAACATCCTAAATTTCAAGCAATTAGAGGGTGATTCCATGTATGAGTTGTGCCAAAGGTTTAAAATCCTAATGCAGCAATGCCCAACTCATGAGATTCCGGATAAACTACTTCTAGAATGTTTTAACCGGGGTCTTAGCCCCGAAAATAGAATAATGGCTGACTAACTCTCTTCGGGCTGCTTGATGCGACATTCCTATGAGACTGCAACCCAGCTTTTTGATTGTGTGGTCAAAACCAACAAGGAGAAGATGGAGAAAGAAAAGGACCAAGACTTGGTCACGTTGCTGGGTCAACTGGATACCTTGGCCCAAAAAGTCAAGGACTTGGAGGTGCTATCCAAAAAGAAGTACATGTACATCCCCCCTCATGAGCGTTGAAAGATGAAGAAACAAGAGGTCGGGTAAATTGAAGAGGTCATCTTACTCATTCTTCACAAAGTCGAAGAACACGATAGACTGTTGGAGGAGATAAGAGAGAATGTCTTGATGCTGAACCACATGACGACCTCTCATTCTATGATCATTCATCTACTGGGGTCCCAAACGGACCAAGTGCTGTCTTCTCTTTACCTAGAGCCAAAAGAGGGGTGGTCTTATGAAAATGAGGCAAACCTCACTAATGGAACTTAAGTGGGGAGTTGTGTTGTGCCACGACGTTAATTAAGATGCTTCTTGGGAGGCAACCCAAGTGTTTATAGCTTTATTTTTGCTTTAAGAAATAATGGTGTGTTGTTTGTGTAGGTAGAAGTGTGGAAAGTGTTTGAAAAGTGCAGGTTGGCGAGCTAAAGGTCCTGACGGCGCATCGCCGAAGAGATTGGTGATCCGGACTTAAACCACCGTTGGACTGAAGATAATTTTATATTACAGTCTGTAAAACTCGGCATACCCAAGAAATGATCGGTGAATCGCCGACAGGTCGGTGATCGCGATCTAGTCCGCCATTTGGACCCCCCATATTAGCTGGAGGGCCTGTAAAGCTCGGTGAGGTAAGTGACCACTTGGCGTGAAATTGAGTGGGTCGGCGAGCACGACTAAGGTCACCGGATGGGCGAGAATTGGATGGTTTTTAAAGGGCCAAAGGTTTAAATTTTCCAACTCTTTACTTTCCCTCACTTTTAATCTTCCCAAACTCACATCCGCACATTAGTTTCTATATTTCTTGCATTTTTAGAGTGTTTTAGTCATTGATTGGTGCTCGGAGTGGGATTTCTTTGCCGCCTAGCATTTCAATCTTTATTAATTCGGCATTAAAGGTTGGTTTTCCGAACCCCGAGTTTATTTTTAGAATTTTGTACTCACTTGAAATGATCTTATCTTAGTGATGTGTGCTGGACCTCTCTAATTTTAATTGTTGTTTGAATGCCTGTTTTTAATTCGACATCCTTGCCCGTATTGTTTATATTGTTGAAATCCCATAATTTTATGCCTTAAAATTGGTTAAATATTGTGGGGTTATTCTTGCATGTTGTTGGGTCTAGTCGGGTGAAGTCTAAGTAACCCGTAGTTGTGCCAAATGATGTAATTTTCCCAATGATAGAGCGGGTGACGTCATTTTAAGGGCAAAAGTCGTCAAATGGCCAAATATGGCAAGACCGGGAGAAGTCTGAGTATCCTGGGGTAAGGGGTGTTATGGGTCTAGCTTTAATTTAATAAGTGCATTCTTTGATTTTGTTTTTCGGGGGTCGCAGGGTTGAATTCGAGAAGTTGGGTTGAAAGTAGGCACGTTGGGTCATTTGGTGAGCTGGGTCGAGCTCGCTGAATCATTCGGTGGTTCGCCGAAGTTCCCCATCTCGCCTTTAATTTTATTCTATACTTGTTGTTTGACTTTGTAACTTTCGGCGAGAAGCTTGAGGTCGCTGAAGGCACTCGGTGACTCGCCGAAAGTCTTCTTGATCGTCCTTTGTCTGCATCCCTGAGCCTTAAATTGGACTGTAACTTTTGGCGGGCTAATCCTTGCTTGCTGAATTATGTCGACGATTCGCCGAAAGGCCTTACCCTCGCCGACATGCCAAAATTTTCTGAGAAATTTTAGCCAATCCCTTCGGCGAGCTCGATCTAACTCGCCAAAGTGATTCAACGACTCTCCGACCAGTTCGACGAGTCTGTCTGCAACTGTTCTTCTTGTGATTTTAATTTAAAAGTTTCTAACTTTTTCCCGATGTTTTGTAGACATGGTATGAACAAACATAGACATGCCACCCCGGAAAAGAGTACGGGGTATCACAATCAACGAAGGGGGATCAAATCCTCCAAAAAAAGGAAGGCAAGAGCCTCCAACTAGAGGTCAGAGCAGGGGCAAGAGGCCCATATCTGATAGGGTGACTACTGGTTCCCAAGCTGCTTTATCTAAGCCTGAGGACGACCATCCTTTGCAATCCCGGGGGGATGAGGTCCGGGCTAGATCTCACCCTAACTCAGCTAGAGTCCCTCCAGCTCCTACACTAACAGACTCAGTGCCAGCTCTGGCACCTCCTGTGTCTCCTGTGTTACCAGTCGTCCCTCTTCCTAGGCTTCTGAACAGATTGAAAAATGATGGTTTGCGAAACATCCTCGAGGAGAAGTTTCTATCGACAGAAGGCCTGGAAGGCAAGTACTCAGATGTGAGGGACACCCTCTATTTCCACATATTCGAGCAGTTCACCAGGCTCCGAGGCCCCTATATTCCTTCATGGGTCCAAGAATTCTATACAGCATACGGTGACTTGGTCCCAAAGAGCAAGAAGAAGGCAAACGAGTTCAGACCGGTGAAGTCAGTCATGGTTCGAGGAAAGGAAGTCAGATGCAATAGTGAGCACATTAACACTGTATTCGGTAGAGCTCTGCATTCTACACATTCTTATGATGGATTACCTGTCGCTCAGTCCTTAGATAAATTGAAGGGCTGGTTGGCTCCATTGATTTTCGATACCACCCTGAGGTGGATCGATGCAGGGGTCCCTATAAACAAGAGGGATTTTAGTATTGCTGCTCATTTTTGGTTTGGCTTCATTAGCAACACCATAATTCCATCCCAGAACGAGTCCATTCTGCGCCATCCTAAGGCAGCCTGCCTTGGAGCTATCATATCCCGGAGGAGCATTGACCTGGGATTCCTTATTGAGCAGGAGATGGACATGAGGGCCAAGCAGAGCCAGACTGCCTTACTTTTCCCAGTTTTGATCATGGAGTTATGCCCGCGAGCTGGGGTACCCCGGGATGATACGAGAGACATTGAGGTGACACTTTCTTCCTCCACTGACATCCGGCGTATTGAGGCCGAGTACACTCGTGAGGAAGCTGATAGGAGGAGGGTAGCTCTGGTGGATACATACTCGGAGGTAGATATTGATTTGATACCTGCAGAGGCATCTTTGCCTACTCTAGCCTCCGGGCCTTCAGGTACTTTTGCCCCTTCTACTTCTTCACAGGTCCCGGGTACCTCCACCTCATCCCAGCCAGCCAACATTACTCAGGTGATGATCCTGAAGATGGGGCATCTGGCCCATTCAACTGATGTGAGGGCGACCCGGCTAGAGAAATCTGTTCCCTGGATGATTGAGGTTGCTATTTTAGCTGCACTGACCCCCCTCTAGACTTCTATTGACACTCTCACCATGAGAGTAAGGCTTGTGAGAGAAGGCAGAGGGAGACTTCTGAGGTGAGGACTTTGAAATCTGAGGTAGCAGATTTGAGGAAGGACGTAGACTATCTAAAGTCTACTGACTTCACTTCATTACTAGAGTCTGCAGATGATTTAGATGCTCCTGAGACTTCAGAAATTCCTCCGACTACCACCGGAGATGTGCATAGGGATGATGCAACAATTGATGAGTTGGAGGCAGTGACCGATGAGGAGTAGATCGAGATCAGGGAGGAAAGCATATATAGAGACCTACCAGACCTTGAGCAGACGATTGTGCAGTCGGTGATTCAGACATCGCTGACAGAGACATCTATGGGTGGGTCCAGTAGATTTGGTCCTTCTGAGGTGACTCCCGGCACTGATGCCCAAGTCTAGATTGATGCACCGGGCAATGATGCCCAGAAATATGGAGTGACGGAGTAGACATGATCCCTTCTTTACCTCCCTCTCTGTCTTACTTTATTTTGACTTTTTGATATTTTTGCTTGCATTTGAGGACAAATAATTTTATTTGTGGTGGGGTGAGTCCCACCTTTTGCAACTCTTTTGTTTTGTGTATATATTTGGGTTTTGAGCTATAATTGTGTGTTACACTGTTTTTGTGGATGATTGAACTTGTGGCTCCTTGCTTTAAATTGTAAATGATTTTTGAACCCTTTCAAAAAAATTGTGCCACCTCTTGTTTGTGTTTGAATGTGGTTGTTCTTTTACAAATCTGAGTATCGATCTAGATCAATAACGATGACTTGAATAGTGCTCATAATCAAACAAAAGTGAATGTGCGGCTACGATGAGGCCAAATGAAGTTGCATAGACAATATGTGAACTTTTTGCATCTCGTTGTGACTAGCCAAGTATCGAATTGAGTCTCTTGTGATGAACATTGCACACTAGCGAAAGTGTGGAGTCTTGTTTGACATTGGTGTCTATGCCTTGTGTGATGAGCTTACCGTGAACCATGTGTGATGACACCTAGAATTTGCCCCGTAGGTCTGGTTGTCTAAGTGATGCAATCTCTTGATATGATCTTAGGCAACTTTGAAGAGTGTGAAACAATTTGACGTTATACCAGTTTTGTGGCCTACCTTGTGATTGTGTGAACCTCGTTTGAACACCCTTTGAGCCTTAGCCTTTTCTTGGAAGAAACTTGATGAAATTGTGACCTTTCTTGACCCATTACCCCATAATCCTCATGATTTGTGGTTTGTTTGAATAGCCACTTAGGCCAAAAGCCTAAGTTGGGGGTGTGGTGAAAAAGAGAAGGTAAATCAAGAAGTGCAAGAAAGTCCCCTTTGACCCATGGTTTTGAGAAAAATGGAAACCCTTCCAATATAAAAAAAATAGAAAAAGAAGAAAAAAATGAAAAAGAAAAAGAATGAAAAAGTTGTGGAATAAAGTTGTGCAATTGCAAAGAAAATAGGGTGTCCAAGCAATCCATGGAAGATGAATAATGGGGTGACTTTTGAGCACGAATGAGAATGATGAAGAAAAGGAAAGAAAGTGTTGTTCACACCACATGTCATGAGGATTACATCCATTGAGCCTAAATGACCATACCTTTGCACTCAGCCCCGTTACAAGGCTTGAAAAGACCTTTTTGATCTTGAGTGAGCTGAAACAAGGGTTGATTGGAAAATATGGGCAAACCTATAAGTGAAGTCATGCATTGTGTTCATCTTTGTGAGTGTGAGCATTGCATTTGATTCCGGAGCTTTAAAATTGTGAACCATTATGTGTGAATATTGAATCATTCTTTGTGTGAGGGCATTTGAGTACCTTTGTTGAGCTTGAACTTGCATTTGAAGCAAGTATTGTGAGCTTGAGATGCTTTAATAATGGTAAGTCACAACTTGAATTTTGAGTGCACAATTGATCTTTGCATGAGTAAGTTGAGTCTTGTTATGTGCATTCATGATTGAGTCTTGTGTAGCACTATTTGAGACATCCTTTTGAACTGCTGAACTTGAGTTTTACTTGAGGACAAGTAAGAGTTTAAGTTGGGGTGTTGATAAGTCCATGATTTGGACTCATTTAGGGCTTCATTTTAATAGATTTAGTGTCCTCAAATACATATTTTGTGCCAATAACTTATGTAAATCCTTGATTTTCAGGTATTTGGATTGAGGAACAAAGCATGGACACTAATGAGCAAAATGGAACATGGCAACTGGAAGAATGAAGAAAAGAAAGCCCGAGGATCGCCTAATCCATTGGGTGAGTCGCCGAATGACCATTGTCTCGCCTAATGTTCTAGTGTGCCGAGCCCTGAAGGAGAAAATCAAGTCGGCGATAGAAAGGAGTAGTCGGTGAGTCGCCTAACGGTTCCGCGATGCATTGCCATATCACCCAAAGTACAAAACCTGAAGATGATAAAGACTAAAGAAAAAAGGCGATGGAATTGACAAAATGGGGATCGCCGAGTGGATCGGTGATCCCAACTTATTGCGCCGAATGGTCCTTCGCAGCACATTTTTTGGCGACTATAAATATATTTTTTTAAATTCTTAGTTTAGTAGCTAGCATTCAATAGTTTTCATTATTATTCAGTTTTAAAGTTTGAGAACTGAGAACTGAGTTTAGAGACAATATTTCCTTATCTTTGAAGATTTGAAGATTTGAAGATTTCCATTTCTGAGAAATTGGAAGTGGGTGTTGAGGATTCTTCATCTTAGACCTTTGTAAAGACAATATCAATCTTACCCAGTTGATGGAAGTACAATTTGGTAACGACTTTTACCTTTTTATGATGTCTAGCTAAAACCCCAATTCTTGGGGTGTGATTATGGATTGATTTAGTTGCTGGGTATTGTTAATTGATAGTGTAAATTCTTTTTAAAAGTGATTTCATTTAGTAATTGTGGCTTAATCTAAAAGGGTTGTAGTTGCAAATGCAACTCTACCTTCATTTTTTTGGCTTGCTCGAGAAAGATGTTTTAAAAACCAAGATTACTGATTGGATGGTCTGTGGGTATTGGGTTGTCATGGGTTCAGATCAAGAGAGTGAATGGACTAAAACATAGTCTGTTCTTAATTGCTGCTTATTGGTGTTCGAGAGAAACCAATTTGATTCGGGGTAAATTGTTCGAGAGAAAATTTATCCCCACTAAAGTCTAGCTTATTCACTAATTTACAGCTATTCACTATTAATTGCAATCACCCAATTGTCTACCTTAGCCCATAATCCAATCACATCCTAAGAACCCATCTCTATACTTGCTATTTTCGTGTTATTTGCTATTGTAGCTAATAGTTGAAACCAAATCCCCCTGATATTTGACACTTGTGTCCCCCTTAACCTGAACTATGTTTTTACTCGTAAAATATTTTAGCTATAATTGACTTGAACATATTCATGCTTTCCTATTGATTCTCAAATACGTACCACTCCCTTGGGACTCGACCCCAACTCACTTAGTTGGGTTATATTACTACTTAACGATCGTTGACTCTTTGTATTGGATGAAGTGTCCTGATACGTTAATCATTTCTCAACCTCCGAACCTGACGATCAAGAATCTCAACTGGTACCTCTTCATAAGTGAGACTATCCTTCACAGCCACACTTTCTAAAGGTACAATAGATGTTGGATCACCCATACACTTCTTCAACAACGAAATGGAAAAGACCGGATGCATTGCTGCTAGTTCTGCTGGGAACTCTAACTCATATGCCACTTTTACAACCCTTTTCAAGATCTTGTAAGGACCTACATATCTAGGACTGAGGTTCCCTTTCTTGCCAAATCTAATCACCCCCTTCATAGGTTACACTTTTAGGAAAACCCAATCATCAATTTGGAACTCCAAGTCCCCTCTCCTTACATCTGCATAGGATTTATGGCGACTCCGGGCTGTCTTAAGTCTATCTCTAATAAGTTGAACTTTTTCCATGACATCATGAATCGAATCTGGTCCTATCAAGGCTGCTTCACTTACTTCAAACCAACCAATTGGAGATCAACATCTACGCCCATATATAAGGGGCCATCTGAATGCTGGAATGGTAGCTATTATTGTAGGCGAATTCTATAAGAGGAAGGTGATCATCCCAACTACCCTTGAAATTTATCACACAAGATCTCAACATGTCCTCTAAGGTCTGAATGGTACGCTCTGCCTGACCATCCATCAGTGGATAAAATGCTGTGCTAAGATTAACCTGTGTACCAAGACCTTTCTGAAATGACTTCCATAAATGAGAGGTAAACTAAGGACCTCTATCTGAAATGATAGAAAAAGGAACCCCATGCAACCTGACTGTCTCATTAATGTAAAGCTTGGCGTAGTCCTCCTCCGAATCTGTAGTCTTAACTGCCAAAAAGCGCGCAGACTTAGTAACTTTGTCAACTATCACCAAAATGGAGTCATGCTGTCTGCGAGTACGAGGTAAACGTGTAATGAAGTCCATGTTGATCACTTCCCACTTCCAAGTAGGAATGTTGATATCTTAAGTCATACCTCCTGGTTTCTAATGTGCTACCTTCACTTGCTGATAATTAAGGCACTTAGCCACAAAATCTGCTATATCCCTCTTCATACCATTCAACCAAAAGACTTCCCGCAGATCGTGGTACATCTTAGTGGCGCCTGGATGAATAGAATACCTGGAGTTATGGGCTTTTGCAAGAATCTGCTGTCTCAACTCACCCACCTTAGGAACACATAATCGACCCTGATAGCGAAGCACACCATCTCCCCCTTGGGAGAAAACCTCAACTCTCTGCTGATGAACTGCACCCTTAAGTTAAAGTAATATCAGATCACTGTCATGCTTTTCCTTAACCTCCGCCACCAATGAAGATTCTGACCCATTCTGATCTGTCACCTCACCATCTGATATGCTCATAAGGGGAATTCCTAAGAGAGCAAGCCTGTGAACATTCTTTCCTAGTTCTTTTCTTTCTTCCTCAACATGTACTACACTACCTATATAGTCTACTAAGGGCATCTGCTACTACATTGGCCTTACCTGG
This sequence comes from Solanum tuberosum, assembly GCF_000226075.1. NCBI lineage: Eukaryota > Viridiplantae > Streptophyta > Magnoliopsida > Solanales > Solanaceae > Solanum > Solanum tuberosum. Next base: position 2,183,395 of record NW_006238972.1, on the reverse strand, counting down.
ATGGTAATGAACACTCATATCATAATCCTTGAGGAACTCAAGCCATCTCCTCTGGCGAAGATTCAATCTTTCTGGGTGAACACATACTGAAGGCTCTTATGGTCTGTGTACATATCTACGTGAACACCATACAAATATGTCTCCAAATCTTAAGTGCAAACACCACTGCTGCAATTGGAAGCATAATCTATGACCTTACCTCGCTGCATCAACACACAACCTAGGCCGACTCTGGATGCATCACAATAGATCACATAACCGTCTGAACCCTCTAGTAGAGTCAAAATAGGAGCTATAGTCAACCTAGTTTTTAGTTATGCGAAGCTTTTCTCACAATCATCTGACCACTGAAACTTAACCTTTTTCTGAGTCAACTTAGTCAATCAAGAAGCTATGGATGAAAATCCTTCCACGAACCTTCTGTAATAACCAGCCAAACCCAAGAAATTTCTGATATCTGTAGGAGAGGTAGGTCTGGGCCGTTGTTTCATTGCTTTTATTTTCTGAGAATCCACTTGGATCCCTTCGCTAGACACAATATGCCCAAGGGAAGCAACAGACTGCAACAAAAACTCACACTTACTAAACTTAGTTAATAACTGGTGATCTTTGAGAGTTTGCAGGGCAACCCTCAAATGAGTCGCATGTTCTTCCTCATTCCTAGAGTAAATGAGGATATCATCAATAAAGACGATAACGAACAAGTCCAAATACTGCTTGAACACTCTGTTAATCAAATCCATGAAAGCTGCACGAGAATTTGTTAGTCCAAATGAGATGACTACAAATTCATAATGACCATACCGAGTTCTGAAGGTTGTTTTTGGAATGTCATTATCTCTGACTCTGAGTTGATGGTAACCGGATCTGAGGTCTATCTTTGAGAAATGACTAGCACCCTGATGTTGGTTGAACATGTAAAAATCTTGGGAATAGGTTACTTATTCATGATTGTGACTTTTTTCAGCTGTCTATAGTCAATCCACATTTTGAGAGAACCATATTTCATTTTCACGAACAACACTGGTGCGCCCCATGGGGGAATACTAGGTCTAATGAAGCCCTTATCTAGAAGGTTTTTCAACTGCTCTTTCAATTCCTTAAGCTCAGCTGGAGCCATTCTATAAAGAGGAATAAACATAGACTGGGTATCTGGAAGGAGATCAATTCCAAAGTCAATTTCCATTTCGGGAGGAACTCCGGGAAGATCTTCCTGAAACACTTCTGGGAACTCATTAACTATAGAAACTGACTCAAGAGTTGGGGTTTCAGAGCTTGAATCCTTAACCCAAACTAGATGATAGAGATAACCCTTACAGATCATTTTTCTGGCCTTAAGGTAAGAAATGAATCGACCCATAGGAGCTAAGCTACTACCTTTCCATTCTAAGATTGGTTCATCTAGGAACTGAAAATGAACGATCCTTATTCTACAATCGACTGAGGCATAACAAGAATGTAACCAATCTATGGCTAGAATGATATCAAAGTCTACCATTTCTAACTCTACAAGATTTGCTGAGGTGACTTTCTGGGAGACTGTGACAGGGTAATTTCTGTATACCCGTTTAGCTATACTGTTTCACCGACTGGAGTAGAGACTAAGAAGGGTTCTGAAAGAGTTTCTGGACTGACACCGAAGTTTACTGCTATACAAGGAGTTACAAAGGAACGAGTAGCCTCTGGATCTAACAAAGAATAAGCATCTAAGTTAAAGACTCGTAACGTACTAGTTACTACATCAGGAGAATCTTCCTGATCCTGGCGAGCCTGAAGAGCATACAACCTGTTTTGGCGCTATCCGCCACCTGTACCTAATGAGTTTCCCTGCTGAGTCGGGTGACCTGCTGGTGCTGCTGAAGCTATAGACTGAGCCCTACCATTATTGCCTTCTTGACCCTATTTAGCAGAAGGACAATCTCTCAACCTGCGACCAGACTAAACACACCCAAAACATCCTTCCTTTCCTACAAGACATTTGCCAAGATGGTTCTTACCACATTTTGGACAAGTTGGGTAGTTTTTGGGGCCTGAAATACTCCCTTGAGACTTAGAACCTGATGCCCTACCTTTCTGATCCTGTCGAAACCTGGAAGATGGAACACTAGCTGATGAAGGTTCTCGAGCTGAAGGCTTTTGCTGAAACTGCGAGCTATTTCCACCACCCAATTTCTATTGAGAATACTCATAGTTCCCCATCCCAGCCTTCTTATTATCCTTAGCCTGTTCCATAAGCTTATCTCCCTCAACCTGCTGAGCACGAGTCATGAGTCATGAGCCTAGAGATGTTCATATTTTCCAACAACATAGCATTTCTACACTCTGTTTTCACTAAGTCGGATACCCTATATAGAAACTTGTTCATTTGAGCATTGGAATTGGTAACCATGTGAGGAGCATACCTAGAGAGTTGGGTGAACTTGAGTCTGTACTCTTGGACTGTCATGTTACCTTGCCTAAATTTATGAATTCCTGAGCTCTTGCCTCCCTCAAGTCTCTTGGGAAGAACCTGTCTAGAAAAGTTTCACTAAAGCACTCCCAAGTGATAGGAGCTGCATCCGTACCCCTGTTTTCTTTCCATTGAGTAAACCAGATGTGAGCTACATCCTTAAGCTGATAGGATGCTAACTCTACCCTATCATTTTCAGTCACTTGCATCACTCCAAAGATCTTCTTGACCTCATCTATGAAGTTTTGGGGATCCTCACCAATCTGCGACCCTAAAAACTCAGGCAGATTCATCTTGACAAAATCATGAACCCTAGCTGCAACTGATCCACCACTAGCATTTGCAGGAACTGGAACCTACTGGTTGTTCAGGTTGGTCACACTTTGAGCCAAAAGCTGAATGGCATTTCGGAACTCTGCATTCGAAACTTCCTGATATGGGACTGGAGGAGATGCGTTAGCATTGCGTGCATTCACATTCCTTCCGTAAGCTCTACGAGTAGGCATGATCTGAAACACATAACGTTGAGTTAGAAACGAGGAATTTGATCATACCTTGCACATGATAAGAGTAAAAAGAAAGTGAAGTTTTCCTAAAAAACTTCGTAGCCTCCCTCTCATTAGATGTGTTGCACTTCACACCCATGAAAAGGACTCTACTTAGTGCGGCCTTTCAAATATCCTAGGACACTTAAACCTAATGCTGTGATACCAAGTTTGTCATGGCCTGAAGCTACCCCAAGACGTGGACACAAGACCTATGATCATGAGTGACCCGAAGCTAACCCTACTGGCATATCATAAGCATACTTAAAGATAACAAAATTAAGAAAGTACTGTGCGAAAGCTTAAACAACATGTAAACTAAAATGATGGGGAATACCCATTAATATCTGAATAAAATAACTATGAGTTTAATGGCAACTGAAATATCAAACTCCAAAGTTAAAATTGAATCTAACTATGTCTGAAATAAAGCTTCTAATTAACTAGAAATGCTGGGACATGCCCCAGCTATATCTAACAAAACTGAAACTAAAGACTAAAAGTAGAAAATATAATCATGTCAATCGTCCTTGAAGAATGAGGATTCACCACTGATGCTGCTGAACTGAAGATCAGAAATCAATCTATGCGTGATTTGGAAGCTAAGGACCTGAACCTACATCACGAGAAGATGTAGCACAGAGTATGCGTTAGTACTTGAAGGGTACTGAGCATGCATGATAAAATAAAATAGAATAAAATACATAACTGAACAAAGCATATACTTGAGAAATGACATGAGATAAGCATGATACTATACTGAAAATACTGAATATGAACTAACTGAATGCAATGACCAAGTTTATAACATGTTGAAACTGAATACTGAACTGTAACTGATAACCTGGTCAAGGCACTAGAATCTAACTGTGGGAGCTGCTAATAACCAACATAAAACCACATGAGCCAAATGTGGAGTTCGATGTATACACCCCATCGAGAGGACCCAATATACCCTGCCAGAGATATACAAGCATGACTGACATGATCACTAAACTGATGCCAACATATGGGACTTATAACCTACCGGGGCACGTAGTTCTGGGACTTGAGGGTGACTAACCCTAGTCCAACTCGGTATACATCCTACTCCCAATTGAATAACTGAAATTTATAACATACTGAAGTAACTGGATAGCTCAATAATCTGACATGCAAATCTGAAATGCATTATGTATATCTGATAATGAAACATTCGAAAACTGAGGCATGTATATCCGTTTGTCTATCCTAGTTAGTGTAATTCATGAACTAAAAGAACTATATAACTAGGATTCTGAGTTTTTGCATGAATCTGGGAAAAAATGATACTACTACATGATAATCTGATTAGGAACATTAGAATAACTAATTCATAATAATCTGCTAAAATTCTAGAAACCCTAGGTCTAGATAATATGGAGGTAATTTAGAATCTAACTAAATTCTAGGGACCTAATGGGTGAAAGGTACCCACTAGTGAAATCCCACATACGTGGTGACAAATTTCACGGAGAAATCTTTCAATTTTGGGGCTAGAATTGACGAAACCCTGTTGCTTTCTTGAACTAGGGCTACTCGACTTTTCTCTCTAATTTACTCTAAGTTTCGCTTGATTTTGTTGTATGATTTATTGGGGTAAGTTCTAATTAAGTTACTAGGATAAAAATGACCAAAACTACGTAGTTTAGGGGTCCAACGCATAAGAAAAAAACCAAACAACCCCTGACTTAAAAGCTATTGGGAACAACTGACGGTCCGTGGATTGACTCATGGTCCGTCCTATCAACCGTCGACTGGACTTCATAGGGGCTAAACCTGGGGTCTGATCCATGGACTAGGACCACGTCCCGTGGTCTGACCTACGATCCGTGGGTCCTGCTGTGGGTCGACCCTTAGGCGATTTTCTGGGGAGGGCTTCCACGGGCGCCACCACAGCCCGTCGTCAGGACCACGACTTGTAAAAGATCCCATGGTCTGACGTCTGGGCCAGGTGGTCTCTGCCTGGCAACCACGAGTGCCAGTACAGTCCGTGAGGTGGTCCACATCCCGTGAAGGTCCCCGTGGTCCACCTTTGTTGGAAGTGTGTTGTGTCCACGGGCAGGTCAACGGACCGTGGTCCCTCTCACGGTCCATGAACCGTGCCGTGGTTCACCTATTCTGGTGTTTTTCTGCTGCACTTTCTAAGTCTGGTTTTCGAGTTGTTATATGATAAGAGTAACCCCATTCAATACCCAGTCGAGCCATCATTCGAGGACGAATGATCTTAAGGGGGAGATATTGTAACACCCCATAAATGTTTTTGAGCTAAGACTCCAACCATCCTTTGTTGTGAGTAGGATTTTACCGAGGAATTTAAAATTTTCTTAAGTGTTAAGGTCACTAAATGTATCACTATAATATCCCGCCTTAGAAAGAACTAGAATTAGAAAGAAACTATTTTTGGAAAGAGTAAATTTGGAAATTTTGGCAAGTTGTGCTAAGTATGAGTTTTGGGTCAACTTCAAATGACCTTAACTTTTTGCACATAATGAGTTAGGTGGCTCATAAGATATCAAATGAAAGGTCTTTGAATTATCTTTCCGACTCCACAGAGTTTGCTAATTTTCGAGCTTGTATGAGGGAGATATGTCCTTTTGAAATCAGTCTGCCCATTTAAGAAATGTTACCCGAAAACAGGAGGGGTATTTTAGTCTTTTCCTTACCCCCACTTATTCTAAACGCGAATTACACCCAATTAAGGGTCTAAACTGATTAGAATTAGTTTCATTCATCCCCAAATGCGTTTAGGGTTTAGAGAGAAGATTCAAGAGGACAAAAAGTTCAAAGTTTCAAGCGTTCGTTCAAGAAATTCAAGATTTCGCCAAGAACCTAGTTCTTTGAGGTGTGTAAGCTTCCATAGTGTTGGGTTTGTTCACCCACACACCAATCATGAGTTTCTTTTGCAAATCTATCCATAAATATTGAGCAATTTAATTTCTTGATGAGTTCTTGATAAGTGTTCTTGAAGTTTCCTTATCAATTAAGTTTTGATGTAACATTATACTTGGGTCAACTTCAAACGACTATATCTCTTAGAATATAAAGAGTTATGTAGACCGTAGCCTATCAAATTAAACGTATTTGAATCTAGTTTCCAACACCACCTATTTCACGTCAATCCAATATCAGAGTAAAAAGTTATGACTATTTTAGTAACCTGATACAGTGTTGTTACGAATTAGTTGACGGGAAAACATTAAAAAGCGTCATTTTTGTCGTTTTACCTCCAAGAAAACCCTAAACGAATTTCTTGACTAATAAAAGTCTCAAAACAATCATTTTTCATCTTTTAATCCATCATTCTCTTTTCTCGCAAACCCTAGGGCAAAAGCCTAAGAAAAAAAATCAAAGTAGAAGACTTCATTCAAGATTCTTTCAATCTTTTTTCAAGATTCTTCTTGAAGGTAAGTCTTTCTCCAAGAATTTCATTATTTTCAAATCAAATTCCACCATACAATTATGAATCACTAATGAAAATTATAATTCTTGGCCATAGAGATTTCAAGAAAGTAATTCAAGAATCTCAAGAAAGTTTTTCTTGATCGTTTACCTTCAAGCTAGAATTTCAAGGCTCCTAATCAAGTTCTTCTTCAAGATTCTTCTAGAACCTTGTTCTTCCAGGTATGTAAGGCTATCATAGTATTGGATTAGTTCATTCTCACGCCCTACATCTACTTTCAAATCAGTAAAAGAGAAATCTAGAATTCAACCCCTATATTTGAGTATTCTTGAGATAAGTTGATTTGAGTTCTTGAGTTCATGGTTCTTTTAAAAATTCTATTCCTAATTATTGAGTTTCTATATTTTTATTGAGATCCTTGAGTTGATTTGTTCATGTCTATAGTTTAGCAAGAACCCTATTTTGAGTTATAAATCTCAAACCACAGAAAAAGTTATGTTTTTAAACATATGAGCTAGTATATATTGGGAGTAGAATTCAGAACCGATATGGGGGAGAGTTTAGATAACTTTTAGCCCCCATAAACCATGTAGCCAACGTGGGTAGAAAGGGTCATACTTTTTAGATGATTCCTTAATGCTTTTAGCATAGACTAGTGGATCCACTTAGTGAGTAGGTCTTATACCTTGGCAAAGTATAGGACAGTTCTGGCAGCGTGGGTGAGACGCTGTATCATCACATATCTCATAGTGATGTTTGTCGGTTAGAGAAACTCCCACAGAAATATTTTGTACTCTTATATACACAGATGTTTATTTTGTATTTTTATATACAAATAGAGTTTATTTTGTATTCTTGCATACAAACAGAGTTACATTATGTTTTTTAATATATTGAGTTGCTATCTACTATTTTCAAAGGTTTCGATATATTGCATCTTTTGTTGTTACTTTATATTGAGTTGAGTATCCAGAGTTGAGTACCCAGATTCGAGTATCTTATTATTGGGTTGAGCCTTATTTCACTGAGTTGAATATCTTATCATTGAGTTGATCCCTATTTTCTCTGAGTTGAGTTGAACTATGTTTCCTTGAGTTGAGTTGAATTATGTTTCTTTGAGTTGAGTGAGTTGAGCAGAGGTAAGTATGTTTCTATTCCACTAGTTCAAGCTTATGTTTATGCTTTAGAATTCCCCTTACATGCTCGTACATTTGTCGTGCATCGTTTCATGATGTAGATATAGGTATTCAGGATCATCAACAGGCGTTTCAGTGGGATCATGGGATATTCCAGTCAACTTTGGTGAGCCTTCTTACATTCCGGAGGACTTCACCTTTATCTTACCGCTAGTAGTTTGAGATGTCATGAGTCTTGTCCCGATATTCTTCTGTAATAGTAGAGGCTTCATAGATAGATAATAGAGTTTGAGAAGTATGTTTCATTTATTTTTTTAAATGTTTTAAAGACTAGAGTTGCCTATTTCTGACAAGTTGAATATACTATTTTATTCAGAGTTAATCATTCAGTTTTTAAGCTTTTGCATGCTTAAGTTAGTTTTCCACTTGTAGTCAGCCAAGATGAGGGTTCACTTGGGGACCAAGAATGGTTCTTGAGTGCCGGCCACGTCTAGGCTGTAGGCTCGAGTCGTGACACATGCCTATTCCTCTTTCATGAATGAACTTGAATTGTGATCAATTATTATGAGCATATGAATTATGATTTATGAAATCTATGAATGTTTATATGAAAAAGGATGATGTAAGAATAAATGATGCTTTTAAGATGAGTACCAAAGATTTGTGAAAGATTTTCTCACATATGAATGAAATTATGATTTAGATACTTAAAAAGGAAGCGTGTACTATAAGTAAGTTTATGAATTCATGATTTGAATGGAGCTACTCTAATATGAACTTATGATTGGATTGGTAGTCTTAATTGTGCCTTTCCAAGTATTTTGATATGATTATGATTATGTCTTTTCTGTTGTGATTGACTTAGCACCGAAGGAACCTTGAGATGAATGCTCTCACATTAGTAAAGGCCGGGTGTCTAGTAGAAATCTCCTTATCCTTTAACTACGTGCCTTTGTAGGATTGTCGTAAATGGCCTAAGATAGTGGATCCACTTTAGCAAATAATGAACTAGACGAAGTTCTACCTTTGAAAGTAGATTCCCTTTCTGGTGTGAGGGTCATGCTGGATTCCATGCTATAGATCACATGGTGTTATTTTTGGTTAACTATAAATATCCTATAAATGATCTATGTTTACTTTAAAGGTTTTATGAAAGCTTTTATAATGGTTAAGTCTGCATTGACCTTGTTTATGATTCATGGATTCTTTTAAAGGCGTTTACTACGTTTTACTTGGTCATGCATATAATGTTTAAAGTTCCTCATATTATCATGCCTATGTTTTTATGCATTTTTCCGTACTTAGTACATTCACCGTACTAATGCATATTTGTTCCTATATGGTCTCATAATATAGGGTTCGTCACTCCTTCTTTCCCTCATGGCTAGCTTGTATTGTTCTACTAGTACCTTTGATTGGTGAGTCATCCTCATGCTACGAGGACAAGACCATTGATGCTTTATTTTTTTATTGTTTTTTCATTTCAGACTTGTACGTGGTGTATGAGTTACGTTCCAACTACTCTTATGATGATAAAAATGCTTTGTCAGTAACTATTTAATAATCTTCACTTATGTTCAAATTCCTTTTATGATATGATATGAGACTTATGTTGCATATTATCTCTCTCGTTGTATTTCTTTGACGTCATGCTTATGCCAAGTGACTTATTTAGGGTATCTTAAGATCCCTATTATTCATGGCACTTCTAGGGTGTACTTTGGGTCGTGACAGTTGTAGAAGCTATGTGTGGAATTATTTGCCAACTTTTTGAAGTGTGAATTTTGGCTTGAATGTGTGGCATTTTTTGGTCACATTGTGTCCACAACGAAGGTATCGAGTCGTCATTTAGAAAACTGATGCAATGCAAAATTGGCCAAGACCAACATCCCCAATTAACATAAAGAGTTTCTTGGGTTTATGGGGTTACTGCAGAAGGTTCGTTAAGGGGTTCTCATCTATTTCAGGTCCATTAACTAAGTTGACTCAAAAGAAGGCTAAGTTTCAATGGTATGAGGTTTGCAAGAAAAACTTTCAGGAATTGAAGACTAGATTGGCTAGTGCTCTAATATTAACCCTATCGTAGGGTACATAATGTTTTATTGTCTATTTTGATACGTTCAGAGTTGGAATTTGTTGTGTATTGATGCACAATGGTAAAATTATAGTTTATGCATCTAGATAGCTTAAAATCCATGAGATAAATTATCCGACTCACATTCTCGAGTTAGTGGCAGTGGTGTTTGCTCTCAATATATGGCATCACTATCTCTATGGCTTGCATGTGTATGTGTTTAGTGACCACAAGATCTCCGTTTGTTGGACTCTAGTGAGGGTGGAGTATTTGTAATGAATGGAGCTGAGTCTTCCTTGGCGGTGGAAGTGAAAGTGATGCAAGACAGAGACCCCATCATACTTGAGTTAAAGACAACTTTCATAAGTAGAAGGTGATGGCTTTTGAACAAGGGGAAATGGTGTGTTGATATTTCAAGGTAGGTTATGTGTTCCAAAAGTTGACAATATCCATGGAAGGATCATGGCATAAGCCCACAGTTCCAAGTATTCGATTCATTCAGGTTTTACAAATATATACCACCCCTTGAGGGAAGTCTATTGGTGGAGTTGTATGAAGAGGTGTATTGCAAATTTTATTGCTAAATGTCCAAATTACCAAAAACTCAAGGTTGAGCACCAGATAACATGTGGTGTGGATCATAACATATCTCTTTGGGAATGGAAGTGGGAGATGATTAATATGGATTTCATTAATATCTTACCATGATCTCGTTGATAGCATGGCTCGATTTGAGTGATTGTAGATCAGATGACTAAATCAACCCATTTCTTGCAAGTAAAGACTACAAATTTAGTAGAGGACTATGCCATATTATAGATCCGTAAGGTAGCCAAACTTCATGGAGTTCCATTCTCCATTATTTCAGATAGGGGTGCTTAGTTCACCACCCAATTTTAGAAGTCGTTTTAGAAAGGGTTTAGGTTCGAAGGTAAATCTTATTACCACTTTTCATCCTAAGACAAATAGTCAAGTGGAGCGCACAATTCAGAACCTAGAGGATATGTTGCGAGCTTGCGTCATTTCTTTAAATGGTAATCTCCTAAATTGATTTCACCCAATTCCATTAGGGTTTCATGCATATGTCCATGGGTTCTATCTATTATGATTTAATTACTTATATTGAACCCTATTATGCATGATTTGATTAAAGTACATGACTTTCAATTGATTTCATATGGACCCATGCTTATGCCTATTTCCTGATCTTAAATTATGATCAATGCTTATGAACTTATGAATTGTGATTTATGAAATCTATGCATGTTTTATGAAAAAAGGATGATGTAAGAATAAATGATGCTTTTGAGATGAGTATCAAAGATTTGTAAAAGATTTTCTCACATATGAATGAAATCATGATTTAGATGATTAAAAAGAAAGTGTCTACTATGAATAAATTTATGAAATCATGATTTGAAAGGAGCTACTCTCATATGAAACTATGATTGGATTAGTAGTCTTAATTGTGCCTTTCCAAGTATTTTGATATGAATATGCTTATGTCTTTTCCGTTGGAAATTACTTAGCACCGAGGGGACCTTGATATGGAGGCTCTCCTGTTAGTAGAAGTCATGTCTCTAGAAGCAATCTCCTTGTCCCTTAACTACGTTTCCCCGTAAGATTGTCTTAAATGACCTAAGCTAGTGGATCCACTTTATCAAAGAATGAATACGACAGAGTTCTACCTTGGCATGTAGATTTCCTTTTCTGGTGTAAGGGTCATACCGGATTCCATGTTATAGCTCACATGGTCTTATTTTCGGTTAACGATAAATATCTCACAAATGAACTATGTTTACTTCAAAGGTTTTTTGAAAGCTTCTATAATGGTTTTAAGTCTTCATTGACTTTGTTTATGATTCATGGATTCTTTTAAAGGATTTTACAACGTTTTACTTGGTCATGCATATAATATTTATATTTCCTCATATAATCATGCCGATGTTTTTATGCATTTCTCCATACTTAGTACATTCACCGTACTAATACATATTTGTTCCTATATTGTCTCTTAATATAGGGTCCAACACTTCTTCTCTCACTCATGGCTAGCTTGGATTGCTCTACTAGTACCTTTGATTGGTGAGGCATCCTCATGCTTTGAGGAAAAAACCATTGATGCCTTATTTCTTTTATTGTCTTTTCATTTCAGAGTTGTATGTGGTGTATGAGTTACATTCCAACCACTCTTATGATGTTTGAAAGGCTATGACAGACATGGTTTAATATTCTTCACTTATGTTCAGATTCTTTTTATGATATGAGACTTATGTTGCATATCATCTCTCTTGTTGTATTTGTTTTTCGTCATGCTTATGCCAAGTGTCTTGTTTAGGGTCTCTCGAAATCCTACTCTCCATGTCATATCTAAGGTGTACTTTTGATCGTGACAGTTGTAAAAGCTATGTGTGTAATCCAGACTGATATAATTGTATACAGTGATGAAGTCTTACAACACTAAGTGACAAAAGAGGTGGTGAGTATCAATCGTGCCCTCTATAGAATCCTCAAAGTTAAGGGATTATTTTGCAACTCCACAGAAAATGGCCTCATCAGTATCTAATTAAGGAACTTCCTAAGAGTGTGTTCCTCACTAGTATTTCAGATGAAACAATAAGGCTACAAATCTTCAAATACTCGCTTACTGGAGAGACAATAATATGGTACATGATCATACTTTCAGACTCCATCGCTATGTGGGTTTGATAGGTGAATGTGTTTTATAATAAATGGTGCTCAATGAGGAAAAAAAAAATGTAAATCAAGAACAATATTCTTTACTTCAAAATAAACACAAGGTGAATACCTATCAAACACATGGGGGAGGTTTATACTATTGCTACTTATACCTATAGAAACATGGACTTCACAAGGTGAAATTACTTGAAATATTCTTCCTTGTCCTAAAATAATTCAACTAAGCTATAGTAAATATTGTGACATGAAGAAAATTTATGGATAACACTTTCGCCATGACCATCAAGTTACTCAACAATGTGACTAGGCATGGAAGACGATGGAATTCCAAATTTTGTCATTGAGAGAAGGTGTCCTAAGGTGTAAGGATATACTCAAAAGGTGAAACTTAAGGTGAAGGACAACATGATCCTAACAACTTCGATTCATCCTGTTGATGAGTTAAACTTCATCGAGATGCAATGTTAAATCAAGCTTAACGTGGGAGGTAACCCAAGCTAACTTTTTCTTTCTTTCTTTCTTTCTTTTAATCTTTTTGTGTTTTTAGAATTGAATTTTGCTTTTAAATGTGTGTTGCAATACATGCTTAATAGACAGGGATGCATATATAATATGAGAATCATAGAAAGAAGGTCTAAAAATATTCATAGAGAAGCATCTCTATAAAAAATTTCATGAGGAACAAGGTAGTACGCAAAAGGAATCACATTGTTTTGGGGTTTTGAAGGTAACTTGAACTATGCAAAGGTATGAGTTCTACAAGAAGTGTTTTTGGGATTTTGATTCCATCTACTACCATAGAATGAGTCATAAAAATCTGCATATTAAACACCTATACCCATATTTTAGAGATAATTTGGTGTTGTACCCACCAACAAAACTTATTTTAGCTCATAGACACTCAATTTCTTTTTGATTTATTTTATAGGGTTAGGTTAAGAAAAAGTGAAAAAGTGGAGTTGGATTGTGGGGTCAGGGACCTTTTTATCACTTTAAAAACTTGGGGGATAAAATACAAGTTTTAAAAAATTATTTTCTTCCCAACACTTCCAATATTAAATAAATTTAATTCCTCCGAAAAATAAAGTACAATCCCAATATAAAGAATATTTAATAAACTTCACTATTAAAAAACCCTTTTCCGAGGAAACCTCAGAAGTTCTCAGAACATCTTCTCCAATGTGGCTTTTGATCTTCCATATACCAACTTTATCAATATCACAAACCTCCATCAAACACCTTTCTCCAAGAACCAACCTTTCTATCTTCCATTCTTGTAACCATAAACAAACGTAATATCCCATAATCGTTCCTGAAGATTTCAAACGAAGTGAATCGAGTCTTTTTTGTTCAAACTTCTTCCCCATGTTCAGTTGAATCTTGTTCAATCTTCTTCCTCTCAGGTAAGTTTAATCGTATTCTCAATAACTTTTAGTCCTATTTGATTTTTTATTGCGGTAGTGTAGTGAAGTTTAGATTTTTGCTTAACCTTTTGAAAATTGGACCCTTTTTAGTTCATGTTTTTTTATTCTGCATTGTTAATGGGGTTTTGGTTTGGATAATGCATAGAACTTTTTTGAAAGTTTTATGTTAGCGATTTTAACATATTTACTATATTCTGATCGACTTTAATGGTGTTTATGTCAATGACATTGTCGATTTCTGTTGGGACTGCTACTTGTTTTGCATGTGTTTTTATTGTAAACTCTGATTGTGTTAATAGACTAGTGGTCGATATTTTGATATGACAAATTTAGTTTTGCTTGTATATAGTACCGTATAGCTAAAACTATAGGCGTCATTGTTAAACGATATGTTCCTAATGCTTCTAAAAATAAGAAAATAAAGGCTGAAGAAGTTTTCAAAGCTTCAAAAAAGAAAAAAAATTGTTGTGAAAGAACCTGAGTCAAACTCGGATTCTAATACAATGGTCGAGATTGATAACTATCAGGACAATAGTACCCAATCTAGTGATGACGTTGAATCTAGTAATGAAAAAAGTGACAGTGAAGATGAGGAGAATAGTAGAGATACCCAAACTGGTGATGAGGGTGAAGATCCCCCTGTCCTTCCAAATTTGTGCAAGAGATATTTCTAGTAAGTCGTATGATTTAGTGACATGGATAGATGAGATAGGATTGTTTCCAACAAAAATTCATGTAAGAGTAAGGATGACTGTTTATCGTGATTTTATAATTCTTCTAGTTCAAGAAAAAATCTATGAAGACTTTAAAGGTACTTGTTTTGGACACCTGAGACATATTCTAGAACATTTCAAGTTAAATGGATAGATGGTCCATTATATGTTGTTACGACGTGTGAAAAATGACAAAAAATTGCATGCAATTTTGTTCGGTGTGAATGATAAGCCTGCTTGTTTTGTCTTAGGAGAATTTGCATTGATTACGGGGTCGAATTACTCAGCATACCCCCGTGATGCAAAAATAAAAAAGTTCTTAAAAATGGTGAGAAATTTTATTACAAGGTGATCAAGAATAAGAACATCATTGCTACAAAGTTGATGTGTTTGATCAAGGGTCCAAAGTTGAATAAGGAGCAGAAGTTGCAGTGCTCTTTGATTTTGTTCGTCCACACGATGCTGCTTGCCCATAATCGATCTAAAATTTTGGATTCAAGCCACATTAAGATGGCGGATGATTTAGATTTCTTCAATAGTTATATGTGGGGGAAAGAAAGTTTTAATTTAACCTTGACTTATCTGAAGAATAAAATCAATTTGAAGAAGCAGAGTGAAGTATATAATGAAAGAGGAAATGCATCATATGCTCTGTATGGGTTTTCCTGGGTATTTCTGGTACTTCTTATCAATTATGTAGTTGATTTATGATAATTCCTATATATTTGTGTAGTATTTTATAGCATCTGTTTGTTTATTTGTTCTTCTATTAATTCCATGTTTGGATATATGAGCATTTTCCTCATCTTGAAAAGTATGCCAAGAAGTCCTTGGATTCTCCTCTGCCCGTTCCCCATTTACTTAGATGGCACATGGCAAAAAACAATAATATTGTCGAAGGTGATCCATTTAAGTACAAAGGAAAAAATACGAAGGTACAAATTTATTTATTATTATCTAGCAATATTTGTAAATTAGTGAATGTTGTGTAATATTTATATATATTGTTTTTTGTATATTGTGCACCCATACCTCACATCTACTATTCGTGAGACAAAAATAGAATTACATGGAAACATTAAAGCCATATATGGGTGAAGTGAAGGATACAGTCCTTGATGCATTAAAGGAAAATTTGAAAGGTTTGACTGTCCTCACTTCAGCAGTAGAGAATGTGGAGGATGAGTATTTAAGTGATCACAATCCTAATCAATCATGTGAGAATACTGTTTCGAGTGGACATAAAAATATACCAAGTACTTCTAGAGATGACAATTTGTGTGAGCGTGTTGCATCCCTCGAGCAATCAATGGTGGAAATTGTTGCTTATGTATGAGAGGAGAAATTGAGAAGAACTGAAAAGAACAAGAAAAAGAAAGGTAGATAAATTTATTTATTATTTCTGTAAAATAATTTATTTGTATGAATGTTTAGCCACTGATCTTGCAGTAGATGATGAAGACTTTGCAACACCAACAGTCGATGAGATCCTTCCATTAGCTATAACTGATGATGATTTTGTTGCAGTTGATGAATACTTTGCAGATGAAGTTGATGAAGTTGTAGAGGAGATGAGATAAAGGAAGAAGAGAAAGAACAAGAGGAGGTGAAGATTGCAGAAAAAGAAGAGGAGAAGCTGGAAGAGAAGAAAAAAGAAGAAAATGAAGAGGAACACATAGAAGAAGAGAAAGAACAACAAGAGGAGAAGATGGCAGAGAATGAAAAAGAGGAAAAGTTGGAAGAAGAAGGTTTGGCCATTGATGTGACAGAAGAGGAAAAAGAAGTGGACGTGATGAGTATTGTTATGGAGCTTAATGGTGAGGTTAATGGTGATGAGTAAGGCATTTGTGGTTATTGGTATTTTGAGACAGTTTTTGAAATAATTGGTTTTTGAAGACAATTGGTTTTTCCTTGGTTTTAAAGATAATTGATTTTTGAGATAGTTGGTTTTTGAAGTGGATTTTAAGACAACTGGTTGTTGAAGTAGTTGGTTTTCAAGAAAATGGTTAAAGTGCTTTGTTGTTTTGACCAGAAAAATGTACATTTGAAAGATAATAGATGTTTTTATATATGGTTAATGGTAGTTTTGAGAAACAGTTTAACATATATTAATAATACACAACTTAATACACAACGAGTGGACTCGATAATTAACATTAATAGATAGTGTATAAGTTGTATGCCATCTTTTGATTGATCTATATTAGATCATGAGTAATTCGATAATAGTTGAGACTAAATTGACCAAAATGCTGGCAGCAAAAAAAACAAGAGCTTGATTACAAAACAAATTCAATCAAACTTGTTT
The DNA here is from genome assembly GCF_000226075.1 of Solanum tuberosum. Taxonomy (NCBI): domain Eukaryota; kingdom Viridiplantae; phylum Streptophyta; class Magnoliopsida; order Solanales; family Solanaceae; genus Solanum; species Solanum tuberosum. Next base: position 2,166,625 of record NW_006238972.1, on the reverse strand, counting down.
AAGATTTATTGTTGTTCATACTTGTGGTTCTCTTGTGTCCGGTTCTCTTTCAAATTAAACATTTGTTCCTTCTCTTGCTCTTGAAATTCTCACCGACGCCCTTGACACATTTTTGTTTTTTCTTCCAAGCTTGGTATCGATAAGAGGTGGAAGAATCTTCACATTAAATAATTCTTCTGGCACACACCATTCAAAATCGAGAGGGAAAATATTATAGAATCCATGTATGCAAGAAAGTATGCTTCAACTTTATACAAAGGCAAAGAGTACTCATAGATGCTCACACCATACTCATTGCCATGCTTCGATCGCAAAGCGGCCATCGTGTGAGTACAAGGTATCTTGATCAAGTCATATTCCCTCCAAGAACATGACTTTTCCAGTAGGTTCACATTGGCTGTAACACCTGCATTGAATACAGTAAATTGATTGTCATCCCCGATTACGTTCTCCACATACAAAAAGTCGCCATCGATCTTTTTTTTCTTGTAATTTTTTTGACAGCCGGCACCATTTCATTACCCATTGATTTGAGGATATATGCATGCCTCTCCTTGAACAATTATCCAAACCTCTTAGAAATTGAATTAAATATAGATGCCACGGGATACTCTCTTTAGTCTATCAACATAGCATTGAGTGACTCGGTAATATTTTTGGTCATCATATCATATCTATTGCCAGGGAAATGTGCCCTGCTCCACTTCTCAAAACCAATATCATGCTCAAGGACGACGATTGCCGCGGGGAATTTGTTCTTGAATTCTACAAAATGATTGTTAAACTCCTCCAAAGAATAAGCCTTTGCCACATTGTAGTAAAGATAGAGGGAATCTCCACAATGATGATTTACGTAGAGACTTTCATTAAGGTGCCTCATACAATACCCGTGGTGAGAATAATTGTAAATGTTCACAATACCGTTGGCGATGCTCTTGTGTCTATCAGAGATAAAGCACAAATCTGGTTTATCAACCACAATCTCCTTCAACTTATCAAAGAAGAATGTCCAAGATACATCATTCTCTTTGTCCACGATACAAAAGGCAATTGGATAAACATGATTCTCCATATCTTGTGCAACATCTCTCAACAACTCGCCCTCATATTTACCATGTAAATGAGTGCCGTCGATCGCAATTACCTTTCTCATGTGGGCAAATCCCCTAATGCAAGCACCGAAGGCCAAGACATAATACATGAACCTATTACTATCCTTGTTTACCATGATACTATAGATAGAACCAACATTAAGAGTCTCAAACATGTAGGAAAAAACTGGTAAGCATGAATATCCGTTCTCCGCTGTCCCTCAGACCATTTCCTTGGAAACCCCACCTCCTTCAAACATTTTCAATAGCTTGAACTACAATGAAAATAGTTAAACATAGCCCTTTGAATCTCTTTAACATTTGGATCCTTATCACGATACATATTGATACAAAGTGAAGTAATGACTTTGATTGAAATTTTTCCATGGCTACTGTTGGCATGTTCAATGCCATAACTGTGCTTGCCAATGTAATTGTAGATACAAAATCTATCCGAAACTCATATTTCCATGCGCGCAACATGTATGCACAGTTGTGAGATACACATTTCACCTTTAAGTATTTAGTACAACTCTTCACAATAGCAACATCAAATGTCTTCTTTGCCACTACTTCGGCTAATAACAATTGCAACTCATTCTTGTTACTGAAAGTTTGATTTATGCATAAATTAGTTCTATCAGAGAAGGAATGGTTGGATTGTAATCCCAATTCCTGTTCTCCCTACATTTCTTCACAACATTCGGGTTCGGGATCTTCCGCATCTACTGGCAAATTTTACATATTAATTGGATCATCATGTATATTCATTGAATGATCACCCAAGCTCTCATTTGAATTATCACCCAAGCTCTCTTTTAAATGATCACCCAAAGTTTCATTTCCAATCAAATCATTGTCGTCGTAAATGATTTTGTTGGTTCAATTGGAGGCCTTGCATTGACGTTTATCCTCATTGTAGGCCTAAAGTGTAACACACCATAAATTTTTTCAAACCGAGACTCGAATAATCCTTTGTTGTGAGTAGGATTTTACCGAGGAAATGAAAATATCTTGAGTGTTAAGGTCACTAGATGTAGCACCTTGAGTTCCAAGAAGAACTAAAGAGAGTTCATTCAAGTCATTCCTAAGTTCCTTTAAGTTTTGGGTTAACTTCAAATGATCATTACTCTCTGTACATGATGATTTGGGCAGGCTACAAGGTATCCTATGAAAGGTCTTTGAATTATCTTTCCAACTCCACCGATTTTTCTAACTTTCGAGGTCGGATGAGTGAGATATGCCCTTTTGAAGTCAGGCTGTCCAAATAAGGAAAGTTACCCGAAAATAGTAAGGGATATTTTGGTCTTTTCCTTATCCAATCAGATTTAATTCATTTTTAGAAAGGTTTTAAGGGTATAATCCTATGAGGTTCAGTTTTATAATCCTAATATATGCCTAGGGTTTTAGTTGAGAGTTCAAGAAGAGAAAAGAGGAGAAAAAAGGGGAGGATCAAAGCGTTCGGCGAAGTTTGTGAGTTTTGTTGCGGAATTTTCACCATGGGTTTAAACCCTAAGAGTATGTAAGCTTCCATAGTGTTGGGTTTGTTCAACCCACACGCCAATCATGCTATTTTGAGCGTAATTTCATTCTTGAAGTTGGAAGATTAGAGTTCTTGATAAGTGTTCTTGAAGTTCATCCTAAATCTTGTTTTATTGGGGTTTTGATGATTTCTTGAGATGAAAGTGACTGTTTGGAGGGCTGTATCGAGTAAAATAAAGTGTACTTATGTTAAGTAGTCGATTACAAGTGATTGGGGAAGAAACCATTCGATTCTAGGCGAGTTAGGGTGAGAAACCGAGAAAAGAAATTCGTTGGCTTTTCTGGGTTGGGGTCTAGAGTGCCGTGGCAGCCAGTGTGCCCCAAATTATGTTCTGTAGTTTAGGGGCTGGCGCCCCGCGCCACTCAGTGCGCCAGGTTCGCCTGCCCCTTCCAGTTTGCAGTCGGTTGCTCCGTTTAAGTTCTTTTAAAGTGTACCTTCACTCCCTTTTGATTTTAAACACTCTAAGCTACTTCTAAACACCTAGAAATAATTCATAACATGAATCATAACCCTTGAATCCATAGTTCAAATTCAAGGTAGAGTTAAGAGTTAAGTCTTGAGAGTTCTTTTGAACATTTAAAGAAAGTCCCTTGAAGTCTTTTTGAAGAGTCTTCTACAACTTCTAATAAATTGTTTCAAGACTCGCACAAGTGAGTATGAGAATGAGGAGAATGTATTCATGAGTCTACTTTGTCATCACGAGATCCTTCATATCATGAACCATAACTCTTGAATTCATAATTCACATTCAAGAGAGAGTTAATAATAGAGTTCAAGAAAGCTTTTGAGTTCAATTGTGACTCCTTTGAGATCAACTATCGATTTGAACTATGTTTTGAGAAAGTTAGTATGAAAATGGGAAGAGTTGTATACATGAGTTCCATATTGTTATGTAGAACCTTGAGTCGAGTCGTTCATTCCCATAAATTCCTCATGAACTCCATAAGTTGAGTATCTTTGAGAGGACTAGTATCTTCAAGTTCTAAATCTTGAGTATTGAGTTCCTAACCCTTTTGAGTTTATATTCCTAATATTGGGGCTACTACATGATACCCATGAAAGTCCTTGATTTGAGTAGTTCATACCCATAATTCCGCATGAACCCTATAAGTCGAGTAGTCTTGAGATGAGAAGTATCTTTGAGTCCTTGAGTTGAGTAGTTCATGCTCATAATTCCACATGAACACTCTGACTTGAGCATTCTTTAAATGAGTAGTATCATTGAAGTTCTTGAGTTCCAAGTATTGAATTCTATCCATGGTTATTTAAAACCTTGAATTGAGTCGTTCACGCCCATAATTTGGTGTGAACCCTATTTTAAGAAGTCTTTTACAAATGCTTTAAACTTGTTTAAGATTTGAATTTTGAGTTGAGTAAAGAGTGGAGAGTGAAGTCCATTTCTTCAAAAGAGTATATGGGGACTGTTCCCAAAGAATACATGTTTTCACATTTAAATCAAGAAAGCAAACTGAGATTTCCAAAAGAGTCTTTGAGCTAGTTTTTCAGTAAAGAGTAAATGCTTTCATATTTAAGAAAGAGAGGAAACACTGATTTCCTAAAGAGCCTTTGGGCTAGTTTTTGAGCAATTATCTCAAACCACAGAAAGAATTATGTTTTTAAATATATGAGCTAGTTATATTTTGGGAGTAGTATTGAGAACCGATATGGGGGTGAGTTCAGACAACTCACAGCCCCCATAAACCGTGTAGCCATCATAGGTAGAAAAGGGTCATACTTTTTAGATGATTCCTTAGTGATTTTTAGCATAGACTAGTGGATCCACTTAGTAGTTGGGTTCTATACCTCGGGCAAGGTATAGGACGACTCTGAAAGCATGAGGCAAAACGCTGTATCATCACATAGCTCATAGTGATGGTTGTCGGTTAGAGAACCTCCCACAATTATATATTGTATTCTTATATACACAGAGTTTACTTTGTATTTTCATATACAAGCAGAGTTTATCTTGTATCCTTGCATAGAAACAGAGTTATTTTGTATTTTTCAATACATTGAGTTGCTTTATACTATTTTAAAAGCTTTCCATATATTGCATATGTATTGTTGCTTTATATTGAGTTGAGTATCCAGAGTTGAGTATACAAAGTTGAGTATCAAGAGTTGAGTACCTAGAGTCAAGTATCTTATTGTTGAGATTGAGCCTTATTTCACTGAGTTGAATATCTTATAATTGAGTTGAGCCTTATTTCACTAAGTTGAATATCTTATCATAGAGTTGAGCCCTATTTTATCCGAGTTGAGTTGAACTATGTTTATTTGAGTTGAGTTGAGAAGACGTAAGTATGTTTCTATTCCACTGGTTTAAGCTTATGTTATGCTTTAGAATTCCCCTTACATGCTCGTACATTCCATGTACTGAGCCATTTGGACTGCATCGTTTCATGATGCAGATACATGCATAGGTATTTGGGATCATCAACAGGAGCTTCGTTGATACCACATGGAGTTCAAGTTAAGTTATGGTGAGCCTCCTTGCTTCCGGAGGATTTCATTTACTTTTCAATTATATCAGTTGTTAGGATGTCGTGGGTATTGTCCCGACTTCCATCTTTGTCAGTTAGAGGCTTCGTAGATAGACAGTAGAGTTTCAGAAGTCTGTTAATTTATTTTGTTAAATATTTTAAAGACTTAAGTTGCCTATTTTATGGCGAGTTGAATATATTATTTTATTCAAAGTATCTATTCAATATTGTTCAAATCATCTTAAAGTTGAGTATTTGATTTTATTTCAGTTTTTAAGCTTTTACATGCTTAAGTTAGTCTTCCGCTTGTAGTCAGCCAGGAAGAGGGTTCACTTAGGGACCAACAATGGTTCTTGAGTGTCGGCCACGTCCAGGGTGTAGACTCGGGTCGTGACATAGAGCCATCAATACTAATATCTAACATGTACAAGCTCATGTGCATATCATTTTTTTATGAATGTGGGATGTATTTTTCCCCTCCCATTCATTTGATAGCTAATCACCAAGTCATTTGGCTCGCAAGTTAAATCACCGGCCTCAATTACGCTTGCAATCATATCATCATATGAACCATTGCGATGCAACACAATGAGCACTGTCGTCTTACTCAAAGATTTCTAATTCTTGCTTTTGGGAGTCTCCTTCCATACTCCCATATAATCACCACCAGCAACAACAAATTCAGCTACTGCCATTATAGACTACAAATATAGATATACTAGATTACAAAATCAGTCTTTAACGATCGATGAGGTACAAAATCCGTACAAAAACGCGGCTGAATGAGATTGGGTTCAAAATTCAGCTCCTGCAATAGAGAAATGTATTTTAATGCTTTTAAACTACCGAAATGTATCTACGAATGAGTTATCAAGTGATTATGGAAGATTTATCAAGCTTCTAAAATGACGGGAAAATAATTTTGGATATTGGTTTTGAAAGAAAACGGAGTAAGAATAAAAATGGAGTAAAAATGGAGTAGGAGATGATAATGATTTTACCTTTGAAATGGATAATATGGCCGAAAAAGTCACCGAAATCGGCAAAAACAACAGCAAAAATGAGCTGCTTGTTGGAGACTTTTTCTTTTTCTAATATAATATTAAATATTGGTAAAAGATATATTAACTCATTCCATATTTGTCGGAAAGAAGGGGAGGGGAACCAAAGTGGAGAGATGAAAACTTAGGAGGGTCTTTTGTATGTCCCAAGTAGGGCACATGGATGATGTCATAATTAGTGACTATACCACTAATTTTTCAAGACTTGTGACTTAATGTCACATTAAGTCTTTAGAGTGGATATTTTGCCAACTCTCCCCATATTTTAGTCATCCTTAAATTTCCACCTCTCTCTTTTACCCATATTGACTCTTCACTTTCCCTCCCCTATATCTAAACAAGCGTGCACACACATATACTTATCTATTAGAGTCCGGAGTCAAAAGGGCAAAAAAAATTGAGCAAAATTTTTGAAAGGGCAACAAAAAATAAGGTTGAAACCAAAAGGACAACATTTAGACAGAATGGTAACTTCGTGATATTTTAAGCAGGAAGGCGTAGTGTCCCATGTACCTTACACGACGCAAGGCGGCGCATGGAGCTTGCGCTTTGCTTTCTATTTTTTTTTTGTCAAAAGCTGTTCAACTAAGGCACATAGTTTGCCTTTTTTTTTTTTTTTTTTTTTTTTTACATTCCTTTAGATTTTACTTTAAAATTTTAAAGAAAATCAATAGAAATATTGTAGTGTTTTTGTTTAATATTTTCAAAAATTCTGAAACATATTTTAAAGAAAATAAGTAGAATTTTTTTTTTTGCATAATATGTACGGTTTTCTTTTTAAATGAATTGATTTTAAATTATTTTTTTAAATAATACTTCTCATTCCCTCTAGTTCATATTAAGTAAATTGCTGGAGTATGAAACCTCCTTAAGAAAAATATTTAAGGACATAAATCGAAATGCTACTTTCTACTATAACTCTTTTGATTATTTCCAAAATTATTCTCTTAGAAAATGTATTGTAGTTAAAAATCTTGTTATATGGATGGTAAATTCAATTATTACATAATAATCTATATTATTTTTAAAATTTTTTAAAAATAATTTGAAATGTAATGTAAAATATTTATAGAATATATTTATATTATTTAATATTTTCACTTGTATATTCATTTTACTTCAATTTATATTAGATTGTTATAACTTGAGAGATTAAAATTTCTTTTTACTATGACTCTCATATATTTCAGGTAAGTTATATGTTTTACTTTTTAGATTTTCGTATGTAAAAAATGTATATTTAATTTTCGAAACATGTGTGGATGGGCTGTTATAATGAATCATATTGTATCATACTGTTTAAATAAATACAATGTTTGAATATATTATATTATTCTTTATCATTATATAATATCACACATTAACATTTTGAATGGTTAACCTTCAATAAAAATAAGAATAAAATATTAAGGTAGTAGTACATATGATATAATAAAATTCAAGTTACAATCAAAATAAACATAATATTTAAACTAATAGTAATACAATATAATAAACAAGAACCATCCAAAAAGGTGTAAAATTGAATAACGTTCCTGCGCCTTAGTGACTGAAAGATGGTTAAATGTAAGACACAAAGAAATAAGAGCATGTTTAGATTGACTTATTTAAAGTGCTTTTTAAAGAGAAAGAGAAGAACTGGACGCATATGAACTTATGTGTATTGATTACTGTATTGGCCTTTATATAGCCAGTGTATTACATACAAGGCTGAGAATAAAATAACAACTTAGAGAAACCTACGTAATTACACTTCTAAAGATAAAAAGGCTGATAAGAAAAATAAAAAGAGTCCTATAAGTAAGAAAAGTTCTACAGGTAACAAAAGTCTTAGATGCTAGCCATTATTACGCCCCCGCAAGTTGGCGTTGCGGTTTACTACGCCCAACTTGGAAAATGGTTATCAAAAAGTGCACGTGGAAGAGGCTTTGTAAGAAGATCTGCAACTTGATCAGCAACATGTAAATGGGCAACTTCATGTTGTTTGCGCTCACACTACAAGAAATCTGTCATTTAGTGGCGACAAAAATCGCCACAATAACCCAAAATGCTGTCACAGATTACTTTTAATGGCGACTAGAGCACCGTGGCAAGTACTTCCATAACTAAAAGTATTTTGTGACGACCCTCAAAAGTTGCCACAAAATAATATATTTGTGGCGACACTTTCGCTGCAAAACCTGAAATAATACGCCACAAAAAAAAGTTCCACAAAGTAAGTGCTACATAAGTCGCCGCTGAAAATTGACTTTTAGTGGCAACTGAGGTCGCCACTATAATTTTTCACATGTAGTGGCATATCTTGTCGCCACTAAAAATGTCTTTAAGTGGCGACATAGATTGCCACAATAGAATTATTCATTTAGTGGCAACACTTATCGCGGCAATAGCATGATCTTTAGGGGCGACTATACTTGCCTCTAAACGTGTTATATATATTTAGTGGCAACTTTAATTGCCCCTAAAACTTATTTTCCCAATAATTGCAATATCCAATATTTTCATACATTTTTATGGTCACCTAATATCTAAATTTTAAGATACACGTACATTGCCTACCAATAAAGCATCCAATATTAATTAGTGAACACAAATAATTCTCAAGTTGAATGATAGCAGATACTTTCATAATAAAAAATATTGTATATTGTTTAACGTCAGTGTACACATATGTGATAAGAAAAAAGAACATTGTGGCCTTCAAACTCGTCCTTCCTCGACAGCATTTGTTTTCTAGAATCTTATCCCTGCAATTAAGAGTAAAAACATATGATTACTTTGACAATTTTCATAATCTAATATTAAAATAAAGAGGTAACCTTGGAGAAAAGATTGCAAATGCATTTTAAGAAAATAAAGAGACAATATTGATCAATGAAAGTTGTGCAACATAGTTTAGTCCTAGCATACTAAGCTCAAATCTTAAAAAATGCTAAGTGTATTTCCCTACAGGATAAAAGTGGAGCAACTAAATAACTAAAACCCAAGACCACAAACATGAGAACTTAAAAAAACTTAATTCAATAACAAAAAACATACCCAGTGAAATTCCACTAGTGGGGTCTAGAAAAGGTAATGTTTATGCAAACTTTACCCTTACCTCGAGAGGTAAAGATGTTGTTTCCCACAGAGAGTCGCATCATGAACCACATATTTGTCCAAAAAAGTTCATGCTCATATTTTAGATAGGTCTCATCACAAGTTTTTTAAAACACAACACAAGAAATTTCCAATCATATCAATATTTCTTGGGAAAATGGAACTGTAATAAATTCCTGGAGGAAATGTTAATACATCAGTTTTCTCCAGATGTAGAGGAAACATGCAAAATGAGCTTGGCCACTCCTTCAGTACAAGTAACTGGACTTTGGAGATCATCTTGAAGCTACACTGTTGACCCTTTTGGACAAACTATTTCATTGTCGACACAATTCATTTGGTACTACAGCTTAGTATTGTGGTAAACGAACTATGTTATTTTTCGGGGAAGGGTATGTAATGATATTGCCAAATGTTGTGATGCTTTTACTTTGGTATAAGATGTTGCCATATATTTAGCTATGTAAAATCATAATGTGCATACTCAAATGCAATAAATAAACCCATAACCATGTTCCTTTTAAGAAGTAATTTTTCTTTTAGCAAAACAAATTTCCTATTTAGTAGTATTATCATTCAGTAGTGGCACATCCAGGTCATCTAAAGTACCAAGCATTTGACCCTTTGACCTTTATTTTTATAATTTAGACAGATCTTGCAAGTTTCTAAAGTTGACATAGTTAACTTGGACTTGTACTGGCTTGATCCTAAACCTTTGATGAATTTTGTATTAACAGTTAACCTAGTATTTAATTCTAGTGTTCTTGTGGAAAACGTATTTAGAAAATGGAGTGCAGCTATAGGCACACAACGGACTGGAAATTGAAACTCCATACACTGACCTAACTAGTTTGGGATTAAGGCATAGTTCATATTGTACTTGTGAAAAAACAATAAGGAGGAAAAATGATACATAACATGGGAAAATTAACAGAAACTGGAAAGTCCTACACCGTATTAAATCGGTAACACCATTGCCGAGCTTCGATCACTACCCTTTTATTTATATAATTTTACCTCACATAAGTGCAGACTAAGAAGTATCAATCTTCTAACAGTTATGTTGCACATCCATCATCCAGCAAAGCAGAAAATTCTAAAAGAGGAAAGTATTGAAGCTCAACAAGTAATTCAATCTGAATTCGTCTTTTAAGGAATTCAAGCAGAATAGAGCTCGGCAACGGATAAAGTAAGTATACACAAACCTTACTCCAACCTCAAAGGTAGAGAGACTATTTCCCATAGACCCTAAAGAATATTAGTATCTATATCAGCCTAATAGAGATCAGTTCTCTCATATCACACCCATTATACCAAAGTTAGGTACACATAAGGTCTAGAAACATACTTGAATCCTTTCTACCAAATATTTAAGGCGTTCGAGCTATCCCAACAAGAACTATCACATTTAAATTTAAATTACTTCAGTCGAGCACTAACCAGTAGATTAGAAGTAGTTTTACAATAAGGGACCTTGGCTAGTAGCATTTCTTAAGCAATGAGTATGAAAAATTATCAAACTTCAAAGTGAGTTCCTTATATGATAAGGGGTCACGTATTTATAGTGAAAAATAAGACTCTACGTACCATACTTTATTTTTGGAAAATCAAGACAAATTCAGAAAATCGAAAGGATTCCCCTTTTTTTTGAAAAATTGAAAATCAGAGATTAACAAGCAACAAAATTAGGAATTCAAAAATTGGGGCTTTCCTTTTACCTAAAAAAAAGATTCAGCGGCTAGAGAATATGAACACGGTGGTAATGTTATAGAAACAAACATTTAAATCATTCAATTCCTGCTAATACATAAACAAATAATTAGTAAATAAGACAAGTTCTGCTATAAGTTCTAAACTTAGCAGCAAGAGCCTCGCAAAGCCGCAAAAAACAGAACCTCGCAAAGCCGCAAAAACATCAGAAGTTCGATCACAGGGACCTAATTATTGATCTTAAGCTAAAAAAAACTAGCATATAAGCTCAGGACCCATAAATAATGAGAAGTGGGAGGAAAAATAGGATATCGAGCCCACATACCAGTGTCGCATGATGTGGGAGACTTCTTACATTTCCAAATTTGGTTTCAACTAGAGGATCCTTCTACAGATCCTTAAGCTCCTTCAACATGCGCTTCAACGCCCATAAATTAGCTCGTATACCTTCAAATCAAAGCGCTAACCCAAATATATATTCAATTTTTTCATCAAAATCCACTAATCCCCAAATTCAAGTAAAGTAGAAAACGATTACAAACACAAATTAAGGTCGCAGAAATAAGAAATCTTAAGCATATAAAAACAGAAAATTATGAGATCTAAAGGATTGTTCATGCGAAAAATCCTAGATCTTTTAATTAACATTCATATGCAGAAGATGTGGTAGTGATTCAATATAGTGAAATTGGAGACTTGTATAGCTTGGATTAGGGTTTTGAGCCATTCCTAGGGAAGAAGTGGAAAATGTTGTCCGTAGTCATATTTTAGGGCGGGAGTTCTTAGCGAGGTTCTAGAATGTACACTAGAGTCGTAGACTCGTAAATGACTCTTTAAGATGAGATTTTTATTTTTTTTATTTTTGAGCTATTTAAAATAAAGTAAAATGAACTTACAAATTATGAGAAATTAATATTAAAATGATAAATAGTTTGTGATCATGTAAATTGTAAAATAGTTTAAGGTAAAATAGCAGTTTAGTAAAATAGTAAAGGTAAAGGGAGGTCAAAATTGGGTATCAATTAATAAATTTTAAAATAACTTTTTTCTATTTTGCCTATAAAATAAACTCTATTTGAAAGTATAAATATTGTAAAGTTCTTCCATCGTTAATCTTATTTTTGATGCATAAGACACATTAAAAAGAATTAAACAGTAAATTAGTAAAAATTATCATTCTTATTTATTTTTTCTCAGGAGTCGTGTAAAGTCAAAAATAAATAAATAATATGAAAACGGAGGGCAATATCATTGCTATCATCATTAATATTTATTTTTATATTTCAACAACATAACAATATAATATGTTGTTAAACTAGTCATTTGTATAGTTTATAGAATAAATGTTATTACACATAGGAAATTACTCCAAGTATGTATATATTTAAAACACATGCTTTATATAATTAATTTAGTCCAAATGTTTATTTATCACAATAACATCAATAATTATTTTATAAATTACACAATAAAAACTATTAATAAGAATTTTAATTTACATACTAAATTAAAATGAATATGAAAGAAAGAGAATTAGTGGCGACCAAAAAGGTTGTTGCAAAAAAACCTTTTAGTGGCAACAAAGTCGCCACAAAATAAATCTTTAGTAGCGACGGTTTCTACGTCGCCACAAAATACATTTTCTAACATTACTTCATTGAAAAAACAGTACATATTGTAGCAATTGAAGCAAAGTCGCCACTATATATATTATTTTCTGTGGCAATGATACAGGTCGCCACAAACACAATTACCTTTTGTGGCAACACTTAAGTGTCGCCACAAAAACCTTATATTTTGTTGCAACTACTTATGTCGCCAGAGAAACTTGTCGCAGAAAATCACATTTCTTGTAGTGTCAACCTGCTCAAGGACAAAATGGAAGTCAATGGCCATATGCTTCATCCGGCTATGGAAAATAGGATTCGCACAAATATAAGTGGTGCTGATATTGTCACAGAGAACTCTTGGAACAACGGTCAAAGGAAACTGAAGCTCTTGAAGAAGATGGGTGATCCAGTTAGTTTCATAAATAGTAGCAGCAACTGCCCGATATTTTGCCTCTGTAGATGAACGAGAAACTGAATGCTGCTTCTTTGAAGACCATGAAATATGAGAACTACCAAGATAGATAACATAACCAGTGGTCGATGTGCGATCATGAGGATCCCCTGCCCAGTCTGAGTCAGAGTACACGAGCAACCTACGATCAGTTTCATTGGCAATCAGCACACCAAAAGAGGTAGTTGAATGGATATAGCAGAGAAGTCGTTTAAGAGCAACCCAATGAGACATAAATGGTTGATGCATAGCTTGGGACAACTTGCTGATAGCAAACGCTATGTCCAGACGCGTGAATGAAAGGTAATGAAGTTTACCAATAATGCACTGATATAAGGAACCATCAACTAGATGATCATCATGCGATGGATCAAAAACTATAGTAGATGCCATAGGTGTGGAAACACCTTTGCAGTTATCCATAGCTACCTCATGTAGGAGATCCATAGTGTACTTCTCTTGAGAGAGCAGAAGACCAGTTCAAGAACGAATCACCTCAATACCAAGAAAGTAATGAAGAGGTCCTAAGTCCTTCAGTGAAAAACGTTGAGAAAGAGCCTCAATGATATAATGAACACCTCGTTGGTGATTACCAGTCACTAAGATATGATCCACATAAACTAAAATATACATAGTGAACCCAACTTTATACATAATGAATAGTGAGGAATCAGAATGCGACTTAAAAAAACCCAAAGTAAGGAGATAATTTTTAAGTTTGGTGTACCAAGAACGAGGAGCCTATTTAAGGCCATAAATTGCCTTCTGAAGATGACATACATGGGTAGGATTCCCAGAGATTTCAAATCCCGGTGGATGTTGCATATAAACTTCTTCAGTTAGACGACCCTGAAAGAAGGCATTGTTAACATCCAAATGATGGACATGCCAGTCAAATGGAGTAGCGATAGTTAGGACGAGACGGACAGTAGCAGGCTTGACTACTAGACTGAAAGTGGAATGATAATCTAGTCTGGGGCGATGTGTAAATCCCTTGGCAACCAAACAAGCCTTGTACCTATCAACAGAACCATCAGGTTTAGGTTTAACTTGGAATAACCACTTACAATCCACTACATTTTTGGAAGAGTGACATGGAACCAAATCCCAAGTATGGTTGCAAACAAGAGCATCAAATTCGGCTTGCATTGCTGAATTTCATTGGGGAATTAGCTTGGCTTGCTTATGAGTTATGGGGATTTTTGGAGACAATGTAGTGGTTGTGAGAAACTGACGAGGTTTAAGGCTATGAGTGTGTGATCTAGTAGTCATTGGGTGTACTTTGGTGGGTGGCTGGTTTGGCCGGGTTTGGGTTGGTGGGTCAGGTTGACTAAGAGTTGTTGTTGGTTGGGGTGGGAAGGAAGCCATATGTGGCTGATTTTGTGCCGAAGCAGATGGATTATGAGGAGGACATGGAGTTTGGCTAGGAATGGGTGGTCTTTCTCATCTATGATACGTGATAAGTGGTGGTGAGGGCAATGGTTGAAGTGCTGCAGAAGAGTTAGTTTTCTATTTGTTTGGAAAAGATGAAGAAGTGGAAGTTGAGTCATGCGAAGGAATATTACCTGATTGTATAGAGACACCATCTGGAGCAGAGGAGATAGCTTGCACACGTTGAGTGACCGTGGGTAACGTAGTTACGGGTGGGGGAAGTTGATAAGAAGAATGCAAAATTGAATTAGTTTCCTCTTTGGATTGTTGTTCAACAGAAATGTAATCCCAAGAAACATTAACTTTATTACGGAACCTGGAAAAAATATTTTGAAAAGGAAAATTGTCTTCCAAAAATATTACATCCCTGGATAAATATAATTTGGAGTTAACTGGATCAAAACACTAATGGCTATAATATTTGTTAGAAAATCCTAAATAAACACAAGGGGCAGATCGAGGTTCCAATTTATTTTTGGAATATGGTCTGAGCCATGGATAGCATAAGCAGCCGAAAACTTTGATGGAATCATATTTAGGCACAACCTGAAATAGGATTTCAAAAGGTGTTTTATTTTGTAGATTGGGAGTAGTCATCCTATTGATCAAATAAACAGCTTGATGACATGCATAACTCCAAAACGTTGAAGGTAAGGATGCTTGGTGTAGTAAGGTGCGGGTTGTCTCAATGACATGCCGATGTCGGTGTTCAACTAAGGCTATCCTTTGTGGCGTGTATGGGTGGAGACACTAAGTGTTCAATGCCATATGTTTTTAGATAGGACTCACCACCACCATCGGTGTAAAAGGATAAAATGTTTTCAAGCATGGGATGTAAAGTTTGAAAGATTTCTAGAACTTTAGTTTTAACTTTTAGTGTGAAAAACCACATATATCTTGAATATTGATCAACAAATAAAACATAGTATCATTTTTTGTCAATCGATAAAATTGGAGACGACCCCCACAAATCACTGTAAAGTAAATTTAACGGATTGGCACTGTGCAAAGAACTTTTAGAAAAAGGCATCCTGTGGCTTTTATTAGAATAACATGAATGACAAACAGTACTATTTTTTTAACCAACTATGGAATTGAAAAATCATGCAAAAACTTATTTAGAATTTGACGATTAGGGTGGCCTAATCGTTGATGCCACAGGTGGTAAGGAACAACGACGTTGCATTGTGGCGGACAATCAACATCCCCCGGTGGCCACTCATACAACCAATTTTTACTCCATCTGTGAGCCAATGGCGCCCCCGTAGTCAGATCCTTCACAAGGTAAGAAAAAGGAAAAAAATTCCATAGATGAGTTATTATCTTGACAAAATCTAGAGACATATATTAGATTATTTGTAATAGCTGGAGAGCAAAGGACATGTTGAAGCTGGAATTAGTGATTTGATGCATTAAAGTTCACATTACCAGTGTTAGAGATTGGAATGGTATTACCCTTACCCATGACGATCTCCTCCGAACCGTGGTAGTTTTGCGTAGTAATTAGACTTTGTGTGTCTGAGGCAATATGGTGGGTGACACCACTATCAACAATCCATGGAGCTGACTAGCTCTGGAGGTGTGCAATATAATCAGCACGCGCTTGAAGATGATTGTGAGAGCATATACGGCAGGCACGAGCAGTATGACCTCTAACATCACAAAGTTGGCAGTAGAGGTTGTTGTTGGAAGACTACTGTTGTTGGTTCTTGCACCGAGGTTGGTTATTGTTACGCCAATTACGTAACTGTCATCTATGAGGAATTAATATCAGATGATGCATGTTACGACATGATAATAGACGGTCATAATAATTTAAATGTGTACGAAAAACACAAAATAGCAATAAAGCATTACTTGAAGGTTCAAAATTGAAAAAAACATTATTGAGCTTACTCATAATAAATACATGTCTTCATCGTGCGACGTTATTGAAAGGCCTAGGAAAATTATAATACACCTAATAAAATTGTGCGAGAATCGCATATTATCCAACATTACCAACTCAGCTCATCATTTGAGTCTATTATGATAAGACAAAAGTCTAGGCATGAGAGATGTACAAGAGCAATGTAAAACCCATTAGATTTTTAATTTTAATTAGATTTCCAATTGCATGACTAAAGTGTCATCAATGAAAATTTACTGTGAAATGATGTATGTTACGACATGATAATTGACAGTCAATAATATTTATATGTGTACTTAAATTATAAAATATGAATACGCAACATGTGGGGGTTAAAAGTTAAAAACAACCTATCGAGCTTCCTAAGGATGATCATGTGTCTTCAGTAAGCGAGGGCATTAAAACCCCGAAGAAATTATAGTACACCCAAAACAATCATGCGAGAATAAAAAATAACCCTACATTGCCAATCCATCTCATGATTTGAGAATAGTGTTAGAAGAGTCTAAGCATGAGAGAAGGAAAAGAGAAATGTAAAATCCATTAAATTTGAATTATATGTCCAATTGCATGACTAAAGTTTCATCAATGATGAATTAACGTCACATGATGTATGTTATGACTTAATAATATATGGTTAGTATTATTTAGATGTGTACTAAAATGACAAAAATAAGAATAAAGCATCATATGAAGATTAAAGACTAAAAAGAATCTACCGGGATTGCTAATGATGATCATGTGTCTTCCTCCGTGAGAAGGTATTAAAAGGCCTAGGTACATAATAACACACTTTAAAAAATCATGTGAGAATAACATATAATCCAACCTTACCAATCCAAAAAGGATCATGATTTGAGTCTATTGTGAGAAGAGAAAACGACAATATTATGGCATGATAATAGAAGGTTGGTATTATTTAGAAGTGTACTAAAAATGAAAAAAAAAAGAATAAATCATGAAGTGAAGGTTGAAAATTAAAAAGATTCTACCGGGATTGGTCATGATGATCCCACTTCTTCATCGTGAAAAGGTATTAAAATATCTAGGAAAATTATAAATTCTTAATAAAATCATACGAGAATGACATATAATCAAAATTGTCAATCCAAAACCGCTCGTGATTTGAGCCTATTGTAATAAGACAAAAGTCTAGGCACGTGAGAAGGACAAGAACAATGTAAAACCCATTAGATTTTAATTTTTATTACATATCCATTTGTGTGAAATTTAATTAATGAGGAATTAATGTCACATGATATATGTTACGACATGATCATAGACTATTAGAATTAATTAGAAGTGTACTAAAAGTACCAAATAGGAATAAAGTGTCAAGTTAAGGTTGAAAATTAAAAAGATTCTAACGGGATAGCTCATGATGATCCTATGAAAGGCCTAGGAAAATTATGAGAAAATCATGTGAGAATCACATATAATCCAACATTATAAATCCAGCTCATCATTTGATCCTATTGTGAGAAGACAAAAGTCTTGACACGAGAGAAGGACAAGAGCAATGTAAAACCCATTACATTTTAAATTTGAATTACGTGATCAATTGCGTAACTAAAGTGTCATCATTGAGGAATTATGTCACTTCATTTATGTTACGACATGATAATAAATAATAAGTATTGTTTAGATATGTGCCAAAATGACAAAATAGGAATAAAGCATCATGGGGAGATTAAAAATTAAAAAGTATCTTCTGGATTGCTCATGATGATCATGTGTCTTCCTTGTGTAAAGATATTAAAAGGCCTAGACAAAGTATAATAAACCTAAACAAATAGTGTGAGAATCGCATAATATCCAACATGACTTATCCAAAGAGATCATGATTGGAGCATGTTGTGAGAAGACTAAAGTCTAGTCACGAGAGAAGGACATGGAAAATTATATTATGACCAATCATGAAAATATCATTAAAAACATACTCAGTCAGGTCAATAGGCCTCACAATGGTAAAACCATCACAAAAAGGCCAACTTGGTCAGGCCCAAATTTGGGCTCGTGTCGAGAGAGAATCATAATGGTTTCCTAACTATAAATAAAAGAAATCCTACTTGAATGGCTTACAACTGCAACAACAAAAATCACCACCTCTCTATTCCCCCATCTAATATACCATAGAGGACAAAGATAGACAATAAATCCTCCACCCCTCCCCACCACCACCACCACTAGAACACCTTTTCTTTTGTTGATGTAATAGAGATAGGAAGATATAGATTTGGCGCATTAGATTTTCAACGTTAAAAGATATTTGGATCAAGAGGAAATAATTAGCTCTACTAATTGAGGTATATTATTTATGATAACTAAAGTATTTAGAATTCATTTTAGGACTAGCAAACTTTATGGCAACTTCTGACTTATGACTAGCATAAATGAATTGTAAATAAATCAATTATCATAAATAACATACCTCAATTAGTAGAGATAATTATATCCTTCTTTATCTATATCTCTTTTAATGTTGAAAATCTCATGCGTCAATTCCAAATCTATCTATCTCTATTACATCAATAGAAGAAAAGGAATTCTAGTGGTGGTCGTGCGGATCTATTATCTATCAATTTCCTCTATGGTATATTTAATGGGGGACCTCAGAGGTGGTGGCTTTCATTTCGGCAGATATAGGCAATTTGAGTAGTCTCTCTTATTAATAATTAGGAAAATCTAGTGATTCTCTCTCAACACGAGCCCAAAATTGTGTCTGACCAAGTTGGTCTTCTTGTGATGGGCTTCACATTGTGAGGTCCATTGACCTGCTTGAATATACTTTTACATGTCCTTCTCTCATGGCTACAGTTTTGTCTTCTCACAATATACCTATATGCACGTGTTTTTTCAATTAATTTTATCATGTTGCTTGTCACATATATCTCTTAAACAATGTTATCCACACATATATAGTTGTTTATAAATACTGAACAACTAAGTTTTCCATTAAATTTTCTACTATGTTCTGTTTTTTAACTAGTGTCTATAGAAAATAACCTCTTTGTACCTAATGGTAGGAATGTTGGTCCAAACACAACAAACTAGGCAGAGGTTACACAACGTAATGCTCATATACATATTAGCTTAATAAAAGTGATTCAATGTGTGGTATTAGTATCTTTTGATATCATATTTGACTCTAGAGTGAAAAATGTTTAATGTCTAATGTTAGACATAGAACTGATGTGACCGAAATCAATATAGATATTGTATGGCTCTACTATTTCATGGCATATCCATACCAAAACATAGGATTATCTTCCTTTAAAATACATATTTAAAGTACCTACAAAAACTGGACCAATATGAAGTAATCTGCCCAAACGAAACTACCCTCACATTAACAGAAGAACTTTAGGTAAGTAACCAGTTACGTAATGAGAAATTATATTGTTAAAAACTTGAAACCAAGTACATCAAGACCACACCGTTGAGAATCTAAAAAAATTTGTTTACGATTAACTTTAACTCCAAATTGCAATAGAGCTCATTGATATTCCTCTTTAATCAAAAGAAACATGATTAATTTTATTTAATGTCGTTTTTGTAGAAATACAAAGAGATGCAACTTACGAGTAGAATGCACTTCTAAATAAATTCCATTGTTTCAAGCAAACCATTTGATGCAACCAAATTAAACTCTTAAAACTACCAAATTGAGGGCTACATATTAAACCCACCAGAAGAAGGCTCATCAATGCTACAACGAGAAATTTAAAAAACACTTGTAAGAATAAGGCTTAGAAAGAAAGTAATCGCACAACAAAACATTGACAAAAAGATACAGAATAGTAGGATAAACAAGAAATCAGATTCAAACTATATCAACATCAAAATGGAAAAAAATACTACATGATGACCAAATTGATTCATAGACAAGCTTGGATGTGCAAAAGCAAGACCATATCTTCAGCTATATGCTCTGGTTCCACACTTTAACTCCGGTAACCCGAAGTTCCAGACTGCACCAATGTTAGAATAACACCTATTTTTTCTATCTAGAATAAGGTTTTTCTCCCTTTATTTTCATTTTTAGAAATAGCGTTCATTCCCCTTTTACTTTCATTTTGTAGGTTTTTCTAATTAATAAAATAAATAAAATAGTCTATATGCCCTTATTTACTAAATAACAAATAATTTGTGGGAGCAGAAATTGTTTTTGGATAAAAGAGACAACCAAAGGAGCTAAAAAGAGATTAAGATTTTTTAATATCACTGTTTATTTTTATTAAGTAAAATATGGATGACTTAGTTTTTTTTATAGGCACACAATTTTTTGCTCAATTATAAAATTTATCTTATGATTTATTTTTAATTAGATAAATATAGATTTTTTAATGAAAAAAATAAATATGATCATTTGTTAGACGACGAGGGCATATGCATCACCTATTACATCAATAGAAGAAAATACATTTGGGTGGTGATTGTGGGGGCGGGGGGAGGATTTATTATCTATCACTGTCCTCTATGATGGATTAGACGGGGTTCTTCAGATGTGGTATTTTTTGTTGCGGCAGGTGTAAGCAATTTAAGCAGGCTCTCTTATTAATAATTAGGAAACCCTAGTGATTATCTCGCAACACAAGCCCAAATATGTGCTTGACCAAGTTGGTCTTCTTGTGATGGGCTTACCACTATGAGGCCCATTGACCAGCATGGGTCTCTTTTTTCACAATATTTTCATGATTGGTTAGAACATATATTTACATGGCCCTCTCTCATGACTAGACTTTTGTCTTCTCACAATAGGATCAAATGATGATCCTTTTTGGATTGGTAATGTTGGATTATATGTGTTTCTCACACAATTTTTTTCGGTGTACTATAATTTACCTAAGCCTTTTAATACCTTCTCACAAGGAAGACACTGGATCATCATGAGAAATCTCGATAGATTCTTTTAAATTTTAAATCTTCACATGATGCTTTATTCCTATTTTTTCAGTTTAGTACACATCTAAATAATGCTAACCGTCTATTATTATGTCGTAATATACATCATGTGACATTAACTCATTGATGACACTTTAGTCACACAACTGTACATGTAATTCAACTTCAAAATCGAATGAGTTTTATATTGCTCTTGTCCTTCTCTCGTGCCTAGACTTTTGTCTTCTCAGAGTAGGATCAAATCATGAGCTAGGTTGGTAAGGTTGGATATTCTCGCACAATTTTTTTAAAGTATATTATAATTTGTTCATGGGATAATCATGATCAATCCTGGTAGATTCTTTTTAATTTTCAACCTTCACTTGACGCATTTATCCTATTTTTATTGTAGTATATTTCTACTAATACAAACCGTCTATTATCATGTAGTAACATACATCACGTGACACTAATTCCTCATCACTTACACTTTAGTCACACAATTGGACATGTAATTAAAATTTAAAATGTGTACTAGTACTATTTTGACTCTTTTTGTAAAATTTTAAATAAAATTTTTGAACTATCTGGTAATTTCAAGTATTTACTTGACGAATATTTATTAAATAATTAATATAGTTGATAGTTAATGGGCCAAGTTCATAGTTTATTTAATACTCTTTCCAACTTGGCACATGTATTGAAATAAGTTAGTGAGATTTAATATTTTTTTATATCATGATTTGAGTAGGAAAAAGAAAAGATAGAGGGGTAAGGGACCCGCAAGATGAGAACGACTTCTCGTAACACAAATTCCAATCATACTATATTTCTTCTATATGCTTTTGTTGATTGTTTATATGAATAATGAGTATTTGGTATTGGGTGAAAAATAAAGAGAGAGTTTGATAAGGCGGCAGGTAATTTTATAGATGTGGATAAAATTTAAGTTTGATGGAAGGTTGATTTCAATAGGGGAGTAATTATTATAGGGGTTGATGAGTCCGAGATTTGGACTCATTTAGGGCTTTGTTTATATAGAATTAGTGTCCTCAAATGCTTATTTTGTGCCAATAACTGATGTAAAACCCTTGATTTTCAGGTTTATGGATTGAGGAACAAAGCAAGGACGCTAACAAGCAAAAAGGAACAAAACAGGCTGAAAGGATGAAGAAAGGCAGCCTGGTGATCGCCAAGTTTACTTGGCGAATCGCCGAATGGCTATTTGACCGCCTAAAGTTCCAGTGTGCCAAGCCCCGAGGGAAGAAATCAAGTTGGCAATGAAAAGGAGCAGTCGGCGGATCGCCGAGTAGTTCCGCGATGCAGTGCTAGATAGCCCAAAGTTACAAACCTTGAGGATGCTGAATGCCAAGGCAGAAGGGCGATGGAAGTGACCAATGGGCGGCTCGCCGAGTGGTTCGCCAAGCCCGACCTACTTCGCCGAGTGACTTTTTGTAGCTTATTTTCAGCGACTATAAATACATTTTTGAACATTTAGTTTAGCATGGGAGAACATATATTTTCAGTTTTTATTAAGCTTTTAGCTCTGGATGGGCGGCTCGCCGAGTGGTTCGCCAAGCCCGACCTACTTCGCCGAGTGACTTTTTGTAGCTTATTTTCAGCGACTATAAATACATTTTTGAACATTTAGTTTAGAATGAAATTTTCATTATATCTAATATCATAATATTCTTAGCATTGAGACAAGTTTTCTCTAGTTTTCCTAAACTTTGGAGAATTGAAATTTTACACTTTTGAGAAATTGGAAGTGGGTCTTTGGCTTCGAAGAATTGAAGTTTTTCACTTTTGAGAAATCGGAAGTGGGTCTTTGAGATTCTTCGAATTGGAGCATTGTAAGGATGAATCTACACTTACCCATGTTCATAATTTTGAATTGAATCTTAAACACGTACCGCTCACTGTGGGATTCGACCCCAACTAATTTAGTTGGGTTTTATATTGATTAATGACCGTTGACGCTTAGAGTTGGATGTATTGTCTGTAGACACGTAATTTTTGACCAAACCTAAAATTTTACACCATTTTTAGAGTTTAAATTTTTTAAAAATATAAATTAAATATTTTGACTTTTATCTTATTTTATTAATTTTATTTTAAAAGATATGAAAACAACAAAAAATTAATCACACTTTAAGATACATTTTGTTTTTAATTTATTCAAAGTTTTAATAGTAATTTAGTGATTTTAATTTTTATATTTTATTGATCTAGCTATTTAATTTTTTTTAGTTAATATTATTATATTTTTAGTTATTAACAACAAAATTTTTTTTTTTTAAAAAACCTACCCATTACCATTACCCCCACACACACCACACCCCCTCACACTACCACATCACAATCCCTCACACTACCAAAACTTTGCACCAAAAACACACAACCTCACCCACTCCCCATGTACACCCAACACATCCCTCACATCTCTACCCACTAACACAACACACCACTACACACCCCTACACACACGTACTACACACTCCTATATACTACCCACACAAATACATACAGATTACACTAGACACACCCTCACGGGAAACAATCAGAAAACACAACCTTACCCCTACAAGCATAAATACACACATGCTGCACACACATAAACATTCAAGCCAAAAAGAGAAAAAAAAAAGTTCATCCAAAACAACACTATACTACGCGAAAAAAGAAGAAGAGGAAAGCACTTTCATTTTATTTTATTCTTCTTTACATTCACATCTTTTCTTCCTTGTCCATTATTTTCATATCAACAGAAATAGATAACCCATCACAAACAACCTACAATTTTTTTTTATAGGTGTTCTAATCGAGCTTCGGTTAAGGTTTTGCGGTACTTATTTTCTTCATTTGAAGTATAACTTTGGCTTAAATCTTTAATTTATTTATGGAATTTGATATAACTATATGATTAGTTTTATTATAGTTTTTTTTTTGTAATTCATAATTTGATTGAAATGAATGATTTGTTAGCTATTATATCTCTGTTTAATGAATGAAGGTAGCTTTAACAATGATTACTTTTATTTTATTTATTTCTATTCGCTAGTTGTGACCTCTTAAATGAACGGGTCATGACATTGTTCTTTTCTTGATTTAGATAATAATGATAAGGTAGATATAGTTAGGCTAAAATAAAATTATTAAATAAATTATTATTAGTAATATAAAATAAAAGGATATAGAAATGATGTTAGAATTATATATTGTATCCTCAATATTTAGATTTAATTTTCTTTATTTGGTTTTATGTATAAAGGATAAAATATTTGTTTTTTAATGACTATATGAATTTTAGGACTGTTAAAAATATTTGTTTAAATTAAGAATGTGGTTATACATCTTTTTTTGAAACATTTAAAAATTAACTCAAGGATGCGGTGTTGCACATTGTCAAATAATATAATTAGCTTTTATTAATTTAAAGTAAAGACTTATAGATAAAAATATTAAGCGCGATGAAAAGAAGGCAGTCATGCCTCTAAATGTTAAGAAGAAGAATGCGGTTACACATCTAGGTTGAGACAAAATAAAAAGTTCAACAATAAAATAAATATGAGCAAATCATGGCCTGTAAAAATATATCCAAATATATTTAAAAGTAAGTATAAGTCAATTAAAGCGACCGTGCTGGAAGCACGGGACTCAAGGGATGCCTAATACCTTCCCCTCGGTCAACAGAATTCCTTACCCGAATTTCTAGTTCACAGACAAAAAATAAAGAGTCAGTTCCTTTTGGTTAGGGATTAAACAAAAAGGTGACTTGGAACACCATAACTCAATTCCAAGTGGCGACTCTGAAAAAGAAAATAATCCCTAATCAATACCGTCACTTTAATTAGAAAAACTCTTTCGCGTCCGCGAAAAAGATGTGTGATATCTCTGGCAACTCCGCTAGGGAATAACCAGAATTCGAGCTTTATTATATTGGCTTGTACTTAATTTTATTATTATTAATTTGGATATATTATGTATGATGACCTAATGTGCTAGTTTCTACTCCTTTATCGCTTTTATATTATTGAATGGTATTAAATTGTCTTCTCTTACTCAACCACTATGAGTCTCTAGTAACACATCACACACATTCACAGGAATGCATTTATGCATCCTACATTCTATTGAGATAAAGCTGGAGTGTCTTGACACCCAGTGAAGGATTTTTAGTCACACATGTTAGACGGGGTTGGATCAGTAATGAAGTCGAAAAAGCGCTGCTACTGTTAAGTTACCCCTCCCTGGCTTGAGTTGTCCACTCGGGTAAGCCAGTCTAGATACCTATCTCATTCATGTTTGAACCTAGTAACACTGAAATATAGACATGGTTTTCCCTAGAAGATTCCGCTTATTTTCATTATTATTTACAATTGACTTAGTGACTCAACATAGGGCCGAGTTCATGTAGGACACGAGTCCCTGTTTTTACCAACATGTGCATTTTATATGATATTTGTAAATATTATTAGTAAGATTTTTGCATATTGACCAATTTTAGGGTGATCAATGAAATGAAGGAAAAGTTGATATTTAATTTTTACGTTTAAAAAAAAAGAGTGAGAAAACACATTTTTAAAAAAAAAATTATTTTAGAAGCTCTTACGCATTACTTAAAACTAGAAATTTCAAAAAAAAAGATTTTTAACTTCTTAAAAAAATAGAGTTTCTTTTGTTGTTCTTAAATAGAAAATGAAAAAAAAAATCATAATACTTCGAAAAAATTTGTTAAGTCAATTTGCAATATCACAAATCAAAAATTTGTTTTAACTATCCAATCTGAACGAACTACGCACACCTGATTCTCAACTCGATGAGATCATATGCAACCCTCCTAGGGTTCGGTGATCCTTATTAAAAAAATAAATTAAAAAAGAAGTATTTCTTATTAAAAATAATGTTATGTTTATAATGTTCGTGAACTACGTTTGACCTGATTCTTGCTATGACAAGATACGTAGGCAACCTTATTTTGAGGTTCGATCCAACCAAGAAAAAATCTAAAAAGTCCTCATCACAAAAACTGGGGCAAAAAAAAATATTTTTTTAATTCATGGCTCAAATTAAAATGTTTCTCTTTCTTATTTATTTTTAAAAAAAATTGTTTAGGGTACAATATTTCTTTAAAAGGATTTTTATTTATTTATTATTTTTTTTTTAAAAAAATCTTGACTTGGTTGGTACCAACATATTTAGGAGTATGCATAAAGAAGAAGAAAAGTATAAAACTATTTGGCAAGACAAACCAACTTTGTTGTGACCTATAAACTTCTTTTGGTACCTCTTGATATATTTAAGTAATACTTCAGAAACACTTTTGCTTAAAGTTAAGGCTAATAAATTCAAACTCATGTTTCATGTGCATTGTGTGGTGAGCTTTAGATATAGCATTCAATGGCATTAATTTGTTGATCTAGAACTTGGCACGAATGTTGGTTGAGGAGAAATTTTGAGCAACATTTAATTTGGGAAAGGATTATAGGCTTTCTTTGATCCCATTGTGCCTTTTGAAGCCTACCAAATGACATGTTATCTATAAGACTCTCATTTCAAGCCTGAAGTCCTATTATTTGAATAACCACATCTTAGGATATATCCTTTTGAGTGTATAATTGCACTATCCCTTGGTCCCACCTCCCTGAGCGCACTATCAATTATCTATGCAGCGCCAAGAATCTAAGTTGGGTAACAAAGTGAAAAGGCCAAATATGCAAAAGTTAAAAATAATGACAAAAAAAAACCTAGAATGAAAAAATGAAAAAAATCTCCAACAAAAGGAGAGAAAATGAGAAAAAAAATAATAATTAGAAAATAAATGAGGAGACGCTTTCAAGAAAACAAAGGTCAAATGCCAAAATGAAAAAAATATTGAGAGCATTGTGCAAAATTTAAGGAGGAAATAGTCACCTTATCCCAAATGAATATCCAACCTTTCCCTAAGCCTACTTTGCAAGCCAATGGCAAGTCCTATTTGATCTCATTTTTTGTGTTCTCACATTAGTGGATACTTACATAAGGGCCAAACATATGATAGCTCAATCTCATGCATTAAATATTTTTCTGAGTGCGAGTGACTTTCAAAAATGTCCTATGATCTAAATTATTCTATAGTGTGTGGAAAATGACTTTATTTGTTGTAAGGGCACTTGAAACATGAGGATATTTATAGTTCTAATCACTTAATTTAGACAAGATAAAATGATCTTGTAAATACTTAAGTATATTGGAGATACCATTTGAAATTATAGGAATTACTCAAAGTTGACCTCAAATTTGCCTGGAAGTAGTTGAAGGTGATTCATATGCATAATATTAATTGTTGGTACCACCTAAAGTCAAAACATTGTCAATGATTCATTTCTCAAAAGATGTCTTTTGTAGGAAAAATCATGAAAAAGAAAAATATTTTTGATTTTTATGAACTACGTTTGACCTGATTCTTGATATACAAGATACGTAGGAAGTCTTACAATAGGGCTCGGTCTTACAGAATAAATTTCTATATCCGTGAAGGAATGACATTGGATATATATAAAAAAAAATTAAAATCAGAAAAATGATTAAATAAAAAGAGTTTCAAAGTTCCTCATTTTAAAAATTGGGGTCTATTTTTATTTTTTAAAAATATCACTATCATTACTAGGGAACAAACACCCTAGTTTCATTTTGACCTTAGGGAATAACCACCCTAGAGGCACCATCTTTCATTTCTAAGGAGCAAACACCCTAGTTGCATTTTGACCTTAGGGAGGAAATCACCCTAGAGGCACCGTCTTTCATTTCTAAGGAGCAAGCACCCTAGTTGCATTTTGACCTTAGGGAGCAAACACTCTAGAGGCACCGTCTTTCATTTCTAGGGAACAAACACCCTTGTTGCAGTTTGACCTTAGAGAACAAACACCCTATAGGAATTTTAGGGAGCAAATACCCTATCATCTTTCATTTCTAGGGAACAAACACCCTAATTGCATCCGTGTCTTTCAATTTTCTTTTGGTATAAGTATTTCTCATTTTTACTAATAGCTTAAATAATATTTTTCTAGTGCAAACTGGGGCAAAAAAAATAATGTTGTGGTGATTCTCTTTGATTATTCAGTTAAGCGAGATCTTTCTAAGTAATATGATTAGTATAGTAGGACCCTCCTAAATAATGGGATGTAGTAAAGCAAGGACCCTCATGAATAATGGGATGTAGTATAGAAAGGACCCTCATTAATAATTGGACGTAGTATAGCAAGGACTCTCCTGAATAATGGGACGTAGTATAACAAGGACCCTCCTACATAACGTGATTTAATTTAGCATGACCCTCCAACATAATGAGATTAGATTAGTAGGACCCATAATGGGATTTAGTTTAGCAGGACCCTCCTACATAATGGGATTTTAGTTTAGCAGGACCCTCTTACATAATGGGATTAGCAGGACCCTCCTGGACAATGGGATTAGAAGGACCCTCCTCATAATGGGATTAGCAGGACCCTCATACTTAATGAGATTTAGTTTAGCAGAACCCTCCTACATAATAGATTTAGCAGGACCCTCTTACATAATAGGATTTAGTGTAGCAGGACCCTCCTGGACAATGAGAATTAGTATA
>NW_006238972.1:2102149-2137660 GCF_000226075.1 Solanum tuberosum | reverse complement strand
CCTGGACAAAAGGATTTAGTGTAGCAGGACCCTCCTAGACAATGGGAATTAGTATAGCAGGACCCTCCTGGACAATGGGAATTAGTGTAGCAGAAGCCTCCAGGACAATGGGATTTAGTGTAGCACGACCCTCTTGGACAATGTGATTTAGTGTAGCAGGATCCTCTGGACAATGGGATTTAGTGTAGCAAGACCCTCCTGGACAATGGGATTTAGTGTAGAAGGACCCTCCTGGACAATGGAAATTAGTGTAGCAGGACCCTCATGGACAATGGGATTTAGTGTAGCACGACCGTACTGGACAATGTGATTTAGTGTAGCAGGACCCTCATGGACATTGGGATTTAGTGTAGCAGGACCCTCCTGGACAATGGGATTTAGTGTTGCAGGACCCTCCTGGACAATGGTAATCAGTGTAGCAGGACCCTCCTGGACAATGGGATTTAGTATAGTACGACCCTCATGGACAATGGGAATTAGTATAGCAGGACCCCCCTAGACAAAAGGATTTAGTGTAGCAGGACCCTCCTGGACAATGGGATTTAGTTTAGCAGGACCCTCCTAGACAATGGGATTTAGTGTAGCAGGACCCTCTTGGACAATGAGAATTAGTGTAGCAGGACCATCCTGAACAATGGGAATTAGTGTAGCAGGACCCTCCTGGACAATGATAATTAGTATAGCAGGACCCTCTTGGACAATGGGATTTAATATAGCAAGACCCTCCTAGACAATGGGAATTAGTGTAGCAGGAACCTCATGGACAATGGGATTTAGTGAAATAGGACTCTCCTGGACAATGGGAATTAGTATAGCAGGAGCCTCCTGGACAATGATATTTAGTATAGCAGGACCCTCCTGGACAATGAGAATTAGTGTAGCAGGACCCTCATGGACAATGGGATTTAGTGAAGCAGAACCCTCATGGACAATGGGAATTAGTATAGTAGGACCCTCATGGAGAATGGGATTTAGTATAGCAGGACCCTCCTGGACAATGAGAATTAGTGTAGCAGGACCCTCATGGACAATGGGATTTAGTGAAGCAGAACCCTCATGGACAATGGGAATTAGTATAGCAGGAGCCTCCTGGACAATGATATTTAGTATAGCAGGACCCTCCTGGACAATGAGAATTAGTGTAGCAGGACCCTCCTGGACAATGTGATTTAGTATAGCAGGACCCTCTTGGACATTGGGAATTAGAGTAGCAGGACCGCCCTAGACAATCAGACTTAGTGTAGGAGGACCCTCCTGGACAATGAGAATTAGTGTAGCAGGACCATCCTGAACAATGGGAATTAGTGTAGCAGGAACCTCATGGACAATGGGATTTAGTGAAATAGGACTCTCCTGGACAATGGGAATTAGTATAGTAGGACCCTCATGGAGAATGGGATTTAGTATAGCAGGACCCTCTTGGACAATGGGATTTTAGATTAGTAGGACCTCCTACATAATGGGATTAGCAGGACCCTCCTGAAAAATGGGATTAGCAGGACCCTCCTGAAAAATGGGATTAGCAGGACCCTCCTGAAAAATGGGATTAGCAGGACCCTCCTGAAAAATGGGATTAGCAGGACCCTCTTGGACAATGGGAATTAGCGTAGCAGGACCCTCCTAGACAATGAGATTTAGTGTAGCAGGACCCTCCTTGTACAATGAGATTTAGTGTAGCAGGACCCTTCTGGACAATGATAATTAGTATAGCAGGACCCTCTTGGACAATGGGATTTAGATTAGTAGGACCTCCTACATAATGGGATTAGCAGGACCCTCCTGAAAAATGGGATTAGCAGGACCCTCCTACATGATGGGATTCGGTTACTTTCTTCTAGGATAAGCACTTTCTAGTCTGAGTTTATTTTTTTAATTTATATTTGCTAATAACTCACAAAATTTTTCTAGTGAAAACTGGGGTAAATTTTTTGTTTATTTCTTTTGTTTGTGATGGTTTTCAGGTTTCCTCGAGGGAAACATGGATTTGAAATTCAAGAACAAAGTTTCAACTCTTTTCAGAATGATCAATCCCATGATAGCCAGAATCAACTTTTTCAATGCATGTAGCAACCTCACTTCCTGACATTTATTTCTATTCAAATTCTGATCAAGAAAACATGCAGTCATTCAAGAAATTCAAATTCATTTTGAAGAGTGTCAAAAACTCACTCTAAGTGGCAAGTTAAGCATCGAATCCATTCAAGATCAAGATACTCACTAAAATCAAGGTGATGTCTCAAACTCAAGACTTAAGTGAAAACTCAAGAGAATCTGCATAGATAAGAGGTTGTACTTTTATTTTTCTTTTGACTATTAGCTTTCATTCTTTTATGTAAGGATAAGAGCCGCGACCTGGAGCCTCGATGGAACCTCACTTAACTTTCAACTCATCACCTCATCTCCTTGAACTACACGTGATCTGATTCCCTTATAACCCGGGATATGTAGGACGTCCAAAACAAGGACTCGGTCGCATATTTTTTTTCCTTTCAAATAAGAGTCCGATCAAAATTTGTCGCATTGTATACTTCTTTGTCCGAAAACACTTTGTGTTTCCTGTCGAAGAGGGGCAAACTGTAGACACGTAATTTTTGACCGAACCTAAAATTTTACACCATCCTTAGAGTTTAAATATTTTTAAAATATAAATTAAATATTTTGACTTTAATCTTATTTTATTAATTTTATTTTAAAAGATATGAAAACTACAAAAATAGAATCACACTTTAAGGTACATTTTGTTTTTAATTTATTCAAAGTTTTAATATTAAATTAGTGATTTTAATTTTTATATTTTTTTGATCTAGCTATTTAATTTTTCTTAGTTATTATTATTATTATATTTTTATTTATTAACCAAAAAAAAAAACCTACCCATTATCCCACACTCCGTCACACTACGACCTCACAATCCCTCACACTACCAAAATTCTGCACCAAAAACACACAACCTTACCCATTCTCCACGTACACCCAACACATCCCTCACATCTCTACCCACTAACACAACAACACACCACTACACACCCCTACACACACGTACTACACACTCCTATATACTACCCACACAAATACACACAGACTACACTAGACACACCCACACGGGAAACAATCAGAAACACAACCTTACCCCTACAAGCATAAACACACACACGCTGCACACACATACACATTCACGCAAAAAAGAGAAAAACAAAATTCATCCAAAACAATGCTTTACTACGCGGAAAGAAGAAGAAGAAGAAAACACTTTCATTTTATTTTATTCTTCTTTCAAACAATAATCATACATTCACATATATTCTTCCTTGCCCATTATTTTCATATCAACACAAACACATATACCATCAGAAACAACCTAAAAAAAACTTGTGGGTGTTCTAATCGAGCTTTGATTAAGGTTTTGCGGTACTTATTTACTTCATTTGAGGTATAACTTTACCTTAAATCTTTAATTTATTTATGGAATTTGATGTAATTATATGATTAGTTTTATTATAGTTTTTTTTGTAATTCATAATTTGATTGAAATGAACAATTTGTTAGCTATTATATATCTATTTAATGAATGAAGGTACCTTTAATAATGATTACTTTTTATTTTATTTATTTCTATTCGCTAGTTGCTCTTAAAAATGAACGGGTCATGACATTGTTCTTTTCTTGATTTAGATAATAATGATAAAGTAGATATAGTTATGCTAAAATAAAATTATTAAATAAATTATTATTATTAATATAAAATCAAAGGATATAGAAATGATGTCAGAATTATATATTGTATCCTCAACATTTAGATTTATTTTACTTTATTTGGTTTTATGTATAAAGGAAAAAATATTTTTTTTTAATGACTATATGAGTTTTAGGACTGTTAAAAATATTTGTTTCAATTAAGAATGTGGTTACACATCTTTTTTTGAAACATTTAAAAATTAACTCAAGGATGCGATGACGCACCTTGTCCAATAATATAATTAAGTTTTATTAATTTAAAGTAGAGACTTATAGATAAAAATATTAAGCGCGATGAAAAGAAGGTAGTCAAGCCTCTAAATGTAAAGACCAAGAATGTGGTTACACATC
Organism: Solanum tuberosum; assembly: GCF_000226075.1. Lineage (NCBI taxonomy): Eukaryota > Viridiplantae > Streptophyta > Magnoliopsida > Solanales > Solanaceae > Solanum > Solanum tuberosum. Next base: position 2,133,574 of record NW_006238972.1, on the reverse strand, counting down.
TAAGTTGAGACAAAATAAAAAGTTCAACAATATAATAAATATGAGCAAATCATGGCCTATAAAAATATATCCAAAAATATTTAAAAGTAAGTATAAGTCAATTAAAGAGACCGTGCTAGAACCATGGGACTCGAGGGATGCCTAATACCTTCCCCTCGATCAACAGAAGTCCAAACCCGAATTTCTAGTTCGCAGACCAAAAATAAAGAGTTAGTTTCTTTTGGTTAGGGATTAAACAAAAAGGTGACTTGGAACACCATAACTCAATTCCAAGTGGAGACTATGAAAAATAAAATAATCCCTAATCAATACCGTCACTTTAATTGGAAAACCCCTTCCACGTGCGCGAAAAAGGGGTGTGACAATGTCTTTGATTGCGTTACTCTCAATATATCAAAATGGCGCCACTGCCGGGGAGTGGTGTTGTTTGTGATTCTTTTGGTGAAGTTGAATTTTGTTCATTTTAGTCATAGTTGAATCTATTTACTTTTAGTTTTGGTTTTCGTGTTGCTTGCTAAAACAGAGGAAATGAGTGTCAATGGAAGCAATGGTAGCCAAGTGGGCCACTAAGATGACATCTGAAACCTCAATGATGTCAATGAACCGAATATATATAAATGATCCAAATCTAGTGGGTGGAGTTGGTGCCATTCGCTTGTCTCCGGCTCAAGGGAACGTTATGTTCCATATTACAAGCACCATGTTGCAGCTTTTACAATTGAAAGGGTTGTTTGGTGGGTTGGATCATGAGGATCCCCATGAGCATATAAGGAATTTTGTTGATGTTTGCGGGCCATTCTCCTTTAAGAACATATCCCACGAGTCGGTCCGGTTGAGGTTGTTCCCATTTTCTCTAATGGGAGAAGCGTGTAAGTGGTTGGCCAAGTTGCCAAGAGATTCTATCACTTCGTGGGAAGAGCTTGTCACCGCATTCCAACTGCATTTTTTCCCTCCTTAGAAGATGATGACACTTAGGGATAGAATCCAAAGCTTCAAGTGTTTGGAGGATGAGCCAATCCATGAGACTTGGCAAAGGTTTAAGAAGTTGGTGCTGCAATGCCGAACTCACGGATTGCCTAACAACGTTTTGCTGCAATACTTTTACCGATGGCTTGATTCGGTGAACAAGGGAGTGGATGATCAACTTTTTTTCGGGAGGTTTAATGCAACAACCTTACATTATAGCAGCCCATCTCTTGGATGGTATAACCAAAATTAACCAGGCGTGGTACACCCGTGAAGATCAGGTCTCCCCTCTCACTTATAAATTAACAAAGTAGCAGCTCGAAAAAGATCAAGAGAGGGACCAGAACATGGCAAAGATGATGACCCAACATGACATTTTAGCCAAAAATGTCATGGGGGTTGGTTCTAAGAGTGTCAGTGTTGTAGGTGTGGGTTGTGTAAGCCCCGATGAGGCTAAGTTCGAAGCACTGTACAATGAGGAAGTGAACTTCCTAGCCAACCAAGGAGGAGATTATCATGCAAACTACCCAAGGTTGGGTGGTAACCAAGATTAGGGCTGGAGAGACCGTGATAACGAGTGACGTGATCGTAACAATACCTCGAAGGAAAGAGAAGGGGAGAAGGATAGGTATGTGCCTCCCCATGAACGTCAAAAGCCCAACGATTCTAAGGGTGGCCGGGCTGAGGATATGCTCTCTCGTATTCTCAACAAGGTTGAAGGGTACGATAAAATTTAACATGAAGGAACAACTACCGACCCTTAACCAAACGGTGACCTCTCATTCCATCTCTATCAAGCAGTTGGAGACCCAAATGGGTCAAATTTCTTCTCATTTAAACCCGAGACAACAAGGGGGGTTGCCTAGTGATACTATGGCAAACCCCATGAATGAAGTTTGAGCAAGGACTTGCGTCGTGCCACGACGTTAACTAAGGCACTGCTTAGGAGGCAACCCAAGTTTTTATTGCTTTATTTGAATTTTAGAATAACGTGTGTTGATTGTGCAGGTGAAAAAGTGGAATGGGCTTGAAATATGCAGGTTGACGAGTTGAAAATCCAGTTGGCGACTCATCGAAGAGGTCAGCGAACCCGACCTGGACCGCCGTTGGATTCAAGAAATCATAAAGAAGGAGTCTGTAAAATTTGGCTGTCCCATGGACAAATCGACGACTCGCCGAACCATTTAGACCCCCAAATTAACTGGAGGTCCTATAAAACTTGGCGACATAAGTAACCACTGGGCGTGTCGCCGAGTGATTTGGCGAGGAAAATTAACATCGTCGAAAAAGTGCGAACTGGATGGTTTTTAAAAGGCCAAAGGTTTAAATTTTCAAACTCTTTCACATTCCCTCACTTTTTAACTTTATACAATCATAGCCGTACTCTATATATCCTATATTTTTGCTTTTTACCACTTTTTGGTCGTCGATCTTGTGTTCGGAGTTGGAAATCTTTGCCGCCTAGCTTTACAAATCGTATTTCAGCATAAAAGGTTGGTTTTTATGAACCCCAAACTCGTAAATAGCGATTGAACTCAAATGATTTGTTATAGATTGTGTTGATGTGTGCTGGGCCTCTCTGAAATTGTATATGTGTGCTTGTGTGCCTAGTTTAATTTTGATATCGTGCCCATTTTGCCTAAATAGTTGATTCCCTGATTTTCGTGCTCTAAAATTAATCGTAATCTTGTAGGTTTTGCTTAATTGTTGTTGAGTCTAGTCAGGTGACGTCTGAGTAACCCAAATTGTGCTAAATGACGTGCTTTACCCAACGATGGAGAGTTTGACGTCATTCTTAAGGGCTAAAGTCGTCAAATGAACAATTTTGGCCAAATCGGGGGAAGTCTGAATACCCCGGTGGCATGGGTCCAGTGGTTCTGAGCCTAATTGAGTGTGTATGTGGTTTGATTTTGTTTTCGGGAATTGTGGGGTTGATTTTTGGAGTTGGGGTTGAAAATAGGCACGTTGAGCAGTTTGGCGAGCTGGGTCGAGCTCGCCGAAATCCCCCTAGTTCGCCTTTAATTTCATGTTTTCTTTGAGTTTGAGTTTGTAAGTTTTGGCAAGAAGCCTAAGCTCACCGAGTTCACTCGGCGACTCATCGAAAGTCTCGTTTGATTGCCTTTTCTGCCTCCCCAACACCTAAAACACATTGTAACCTTCGGCGGGCTAGTCTGTGCTCGCCGAATGGTGTCGGTGATTCGCCGAAGGGCCCTGAACATCGCCAACCTACTATTTTTCTGGGAAATTTTGGAGCCAATCCTTTTGGCAAGCCCGATGGCTAGCCTAAGTGATTCGGTGACTTGCCGATCAGTTTGGCGAGTCAGTCTGCAACCTGAGTTCTAAAATTTTTCTTAAAGTTATTCTAACTTATTATGCTGTATTTTGCAGATATGGTTAGAACCAACCTAGATATGCTGCCCAGCAAAAGAGCACGGGGTATCACTATTAATGAGGGGGCAGCTGCTCCCTCTAAAAAGGGCAAACAAGCACCTCCAAAAGGAGGCAAAGGAAAGGTCAAAGCGCCTGAGGAAGAAAAACTGGAGCACTACTTTGGCAGTGATGGGGAGTCCGTTCATTCTCAGCCCTCTTTCTTAGAGCTGTAGGATGATCAGCCACTTCAGTCCTGGCAGGCAGAAATTCGTGCACGATCTCGCCAAAATCCATCTAGAGTTCCAGAGGCCACACCTACTGCTGCAGATACCGTGCAAGTTCTGGCACAGACGGTGGTTCCGGCACCACCAGTTCAGGGTCCCCCTCCTCGGCTACTCAACAGCCTAAAGGCAGAGGGGTTGAAAATGATTCTCGAGGAAAAGCTGCTATCCACAGAGGGCCTAGAGGGCAGGTATCTTATTGTGTGGGACACTCTCCGGTTCCATAGATTCGATCAGTTCACCAGGCCCCGAGGCCCATACATTCTTACATGGGTTCGGGAATTTTACTAAGCATGCAGTGACCTGGTACCAAAGGGGAAGAAGAAGGCTAGTGCGTTTAGGCCAATGAAGTTCGTCATGGTCCGGGGGAAAGAAGTGGGGTGCAACAAAGATCATATCAATGTTGTGTTTGACAGAGCGACTGGGTTTGACCACGAGTTTGAGGGTTTAGCTACAACTCAGTCCCTGGATGATCTAAAGGGCTGGCTTGCTCCCCTGATTTCTGACACCACCCGAAGGTATATTGAGGCAGGAGCTCCCATCGAGAAGAAGGACTTGAACATTGTCGCTCGATATTGGTTTGGGTTCATTAGCAGTTCCATAATGCCCTTGCAGAATGAATTCATCTTCCGCCACCCAAAGACGGCCTGTCTTGGATCTATCATAGCTCGGATGACACTAGACATGGGACTCATTATTGAGCAGGAGATTGCCAAGAGGGCCAAACAGCGCCAAACGTACCTTCATTTCCCAGTCCTGATTACAGAGTTGTGCCGGCGTGCCAGAGTCCCTCGTGACAAGAAGAGGGACATCGAGGTCACTCCTACATTATCCATAGATATCTGGTGCATAGAGGCCGAGTACACTCGGGAGGAGGCAGATAGGAGAAGAGAAGCTCCAGTTGATGCATCCCCGGAGGTTGATGTTGAGAAGATATTTACAGAGACATCTTTGCCTACTCTGACCTACGGGCCTTCAGGTACACCTGCTTCCAGTTCCTCCCAGGCTCATGGTGTTTCTACTGCTTTCTAGCCCGCTAGGATTACTCAGGCTATGATCCTGACGATGGGGCATTTAGCCCATTCTGCTGATGTGTGGGCTACCCGGTTGGACGCTGAGGTACCTTGGGTGATTGAGAGGGCCATTTTAGCTACAATGACACAGCTCTGGGAATCTATTTACACTCTCACGATGAGAGTAGAAACTTGTGAGAGTTGACATAGGGCTACTTTAGAGGTGACTGTTTTGAGAGCTGAGGTTGCATATTTGAGAAAGGATGTGGACTATCTGAAGTGCACAGATTTCACTTCCCTCTTCAAATCAGCTAAGGATCCGGAAGCTCCCTCCAATGCTGAGATGCCTTCGGTTACCACTGGAGATATGCCTATGGATGATGTGGCTGCTGATGAGTCAGAGGCGGAGACAGATGAGGAGAAGCTTGGGGAGCGAGATGCCGCCATATATGATGATCTGGCCGACTTGGAGGATGCGATGTTCGAGACTGCCCGACAGACTTCTTTTAGAGACACCTCCATGGTAGGCTCTAGTGGAGCGAGTGCTGATGTTGCATCGGGCCCTGATTTCCAGGATCAGAGTGTTGCACCAGGAATTGATGCCCCGACAAATAGACCGACTGTGTAGACAGGACCTTTCTTTACCTCCCTCTCTATCACTTTTATTAACTTTTTATTGTTTTGTGCATTTAAGGACAATTGCCTTTTTATTTGTGGTGGGGTGAGGTATTTGTCACGACCCGAGTCTACACTCTAGACGTGGCCGGCACTCAAGAACCATTGTTGGTCCCCAAGCGAACCCTCATCCTGGCTGACTACAAGTGGAAGACTAACTTAGGAATGCAAAAGCTTAAAACTAAATAAAATTCAATAAACTCAACTTTTCAAAACTTTAACTCAAATGAACAACTTAGAATAAAAATAATATATTCAACTCGCCATAAAATAGGCAACTTAAGTCTTTAAAACATTTAATAAAATAAATAAATAATACAGACTTCTCAACTATGCTGACTATCTATGAAGCCTCTAATTGATAAAAATGGAAGTCGTGACAAGACCCACGACATCCTGACTAAACTGAAAAGTAAATGAAATCCTCCAGAAACAAGGAGGCTCACCATAGCTAACTTGAACTTCCGGATGTATTAACGAAGCTCCAGTTGATGATCTTAAATACATGTCTCTGCATCATGAGAAGATGCAGGGCAAATGGCTCAGTACGTGGAATGTACGAGCATGTAAGAGGAATTCTAAAACATAAACATAAGCTTGAAACTTGATAAAAAGGAAACATACTTACCTCTTCTCAAACTTACTCAACTCAAGAAATACTCAAGGATACTCAAAATTACTCAAACTTACTCAACTCAGAAGTACTCAAGGATAAGATACTCATCTAAGAGATATGATACTCAATTCAAAGATATGATATTGATTCTGGGTACTCAACTCGGGATATTCAACTCAATATAAAGCAACAATACACATGCAATATATGGAAAGCTTTATAAAATAGAAAAAACCACTAGTCTATGCTAAAAGAATCTTAAGGAGTCATATAAAAAGTATGATCCTTTACTACCCATGATGGCTACATGGTTTATGGAGCCTTGAGTTATTATGAACTCGCATCCCCATATCGGTGCTCAATACTACTCCCAAAATACACTTAGCTCATATGTTTTTAAAACAAACTCTTTCTTTAGTTTGAGATAATTACTCAAAAGCTTAGCTTAAGAGCTCTCTTGGAAATCGATGTTCCCTTTCTTGCTCAAAACTCTTTTGAAAATCTTAGTTTCCTCTCATCTTAAATGTAAAAACATTTACTCTTGGGAATACTTAGTTCCCATAAATCATTTAAAGAAAATGAACTTTACTCTTACTCTTTACTCAACCTCAAAGCTTAAGTCTTAAAACAAAGTTTAAACATTTGTAAAAGACTTCTTAAAATATGGTTCACGCCGAATTATGGACTTAAACGACTCAATGCAAGGTTTTCAATAACCATAGATAGAACTCAAATAATTGGAACTCAAGAACTTCAAGAATGCTCAACTCAGAGGGTTCATGCGGAATTTATGAGCATGAACTACTGAACTCAAGGCCTCAAAGCTACTTCTCGTTTCAAGACTGCTCGACTTATAGGGTTCATGCGGAATTGTGCACATGAATAACCCAACTCAAGGACTTCATGGGTAACATGTAATAGTCCCATGATTAGGAATGTAATCTGAAATAGGTTAGAAACTCAATACTTAAGACTTAGGACATGGAGATATTACTCCTCTCATAGATACTCAACTTATGGAGTTCATGTGGAATTTATGGGCATGAAGGACTTGACTGGTAGGTCTACATAACATTATGGAACTCATGATACAACTCTTCTCATTCTCATACTTACTTTCTCAAAATTTAACTCAAATCGATTATGGATCTCAAAGGATTCACAATTGAACTCAAAACTTTCTGGAACTCTACTCTTAACTCTCTCTTGAATGTGAATTATGAATTCAAGAGTTATGGTTCATGCTATGAAAGATCTCCTGATGAAAAAGTAGACTCATGAATACATTCTCCTCATTCTCATACTCACTTTCTCGAGTCTTGAAACAAGTTACTAGAAGTTGTAGAAGACTCCTCAAAAGAATTCAAAGGGACTTTCTTAGAATGTTCGAAAGAATTCTCAAAACTTAACTCTTAACTCTACCTTGAATTTGAATTATGAATTCAAGGTTATGATCATGTTAGGAATGATTTTAGGTGTTTAGAAGTAGTTTAGAATCAAAGGGGAGTAAAGGTACCATTTGAAAGAACTCAAACGGATGAAACGATGAATAATAGGTGGGGCAGGCGACCTTGGCACTCTGAGTGGTGCGGGGTGCCAGCCCCTAAAGTTCAGAGAAGTGTTTGGGGCGCTCTGGCTGGCGTGACATGCCAGGCCCCAACCCAGAAAACTTCGACAACTCTCTTTGCTCGTTTTCTCACCCTAACTCGCCTAGAATCGAACGGTTTCTTCCGATATCACCTGGATTCGATTACTTAACATAGTTACAGTATAATCTACTCAATACAACACTCAAATTACTAAATTTCATCTCAAGAAATCATCAAAACCGCAACACAACAAGATTTAGAATGAACTCCAAGAACACCTATCCAGAACTCATCAAGAACTCTAATCTTTCAACTTCAAGAGTGAAATTTCGCTAAAAATAACATGATTGATATGTGGGTGAACTAACCCAACACTATGGAAGCTTACATACCTCTTAGGGATTAAACCCATGGTGAAAGTCTGCAACAAAACGCAAAACTCTCGATGAATGCTTTGATCATCTCCTCTTTTCTCCTCTTTCCTCTTCTTTTCTCTTCTTGAACTGTCAACTAAAACCCTAGGATAATTTTAGGATTATAAAACTAAACCTAATAGGATTAGACCCTTAAAACCTTACTAAAAACGAATTAAATCTGATTGGGTAAGGAAAAGACCAAAATACCCCTTACTATTTTCGGGTAACTTTCCTTAACTGGACAACTCAACTTCAAAAGGACATATCTCACTCATCCAAACTCAAAATTTAGCAAACTCGGTGGCGTTGCAAAGATAATTCAAAGATCTTTCATTATATATCTTTTATGGTAGCGTTGGAAAGATAATTCAAAGATGTTTCCTAAGGTATCTGGTAGCACACCTAAATCATCTTGATATATGAGTCATGGTCATTTGAAGTCAACTCAAAACTCATACTTAGCTTAACTTGCAAAGTTTCAGATTTTTGCTATTTCCAATTTAGTTCTTTTGGAAACTCAAGGTGCTACATCTGGAGACCTGACCTTAATACTTAAGAGATTTTAAATTCCTTAGTAAAATCCTACTTACAACGAAGGACGGTTCAAGTCTTAGCTCAATTTTATTTGGGGCGTTACATTATTTCCATACCTACCTCTTGTGACTATCTTGTGTATATATTAGTGGGTTTTTGTATTTAAATTGTTTTTCGATATAGTGTTGTGGATGTTTGAGTTTATGGCTCCTTGTTTTGAATGAAAATGGTTTTGACCCATCTAAAAAAAATTTGCCACCTCTTATTTTTTGTGAATGTGGTTGTTCTTGTGCAAATTTGAGTATCGTTTATGATCAATACCGATGACTTGAATAGTGCTCTTAAAAAAATGAATGTGCTGCTACAATGAGGCCAAATGAAGTTTCATAGACAATATGTGAAATTTTTGCATCTCGTTGTGACTAGCTGGTTATTAATTGGAGTCTCTTGTGATGAACATTCTACACTAGCGAAAGTGTGGAGTCGCATTTGATATTGGTGCCAATGCCTTGTGTGATGAGCTTACCGTGAACCTTGTGTGATGACACCTAGAATTTTCCCCGTTGGTCCGGTTGACTAAGTGATGCAAGCTCTTGAAATGATCTTAGGAAACAATTTTGAAGAGTGAAACAATTTAACAATATACCTCTTTTGTGGCCAACCTTGCAAGATGTGTGAACTTTGCTTGAACCCACTTTGAGCTTTATCCTTTTCTTGGAAGAAACTTGAGCAAATGTGACCCCTCTTTTATCCATTCACCAATAATCCTCATGAAGTGTGGTTTGTTTGAATAGCCAACTTAGGCCAAAAGCCTAAGTTGGGGGTGTGGTGAAAAGAGGAGGTAAATCAAGTAGTGTGAAGAAGTCCCCCTTTATCCATGGACTTGAAAAAGATGGAACCCCTCAATACAAAAAAAAAAAAGAGAAAGAAAAGTATAAATCAAAAGAAAAAGAACGAAAAAAAAAGATGATGTGAAATAAAGTTGTGAAAGTTGCAAAAGAAATGGAGTGTCCGGTAGTCCATGAGAAGTGAATAATGGGGTGAATTTTTGATCATGAGTAAAAATGCTGAAGAAAAGTGATGTGCATACCACATTTCATAAGGATAGTAGCCACTGAGCCTAAATGATCATACCTTTACACTCAGCCCCATTACAAGCCTTGAAAAGACCTTTTCGATCATGAGTGAGCTGAAACGAATGTTGATTAGAAAATAAGGGCAAACCTATGGGTTAAGTCATGCATGTGTTCATGTTTGTGAGTGTGAGAGTTGTATGTGATTCCGGAACTATAAATTGGTGAACAATTATGTGTGATTATGGAATCATCTTTGTCGTGAGGGCATTTGAGTACCTTTGTTGAGCTTGAACTTGCATTTGAAGAAAGTATTGTGAACTTGAGAATCATTGATACTAGTGAGTCACAACTTGAATCTTTGGGTTCACAATTGATCCTTGCATGAGTAAGTTGAGTTTTGTTCTGTGCATTCATGATTGAGTCTTTTGTAGCATTGTTTGAGACATCCTTTTTGAACTGCTGAACTTGAGTAGTACTTGAGGACAAACAAGAGTTTAAGTTGGGGGTGTTGATGAGTCTGAGATTTGGACTCATTTAGGGCTTTGTTTATATAGAATTAGTGTCCTCAAATGCTTATTTTGTGCCAATAACTGATGTAAATCCCTTGATTTCCAGGTTTATGGATTGAGGAACAAAGCAAGGACACTAACGAGCAAAAAGGAACAAAACAGGCTGAAAGGATGAAGAAAGGCAGCCTGGTGATCGCCAAGTTTACTTGGCAAATCGCCGAATGGCTATTTGACCGCCTAAAGTTCCAGTGTTTCAAGCCTTGAGGGAAGAAATTAAGTCAGCGGATCATCAAGTAGTTCCGTCATGCAGTGCTAGATCGCCCAAAGTTACAAACCTTGAGGATGCTGAATGCTAAGGCAGAAGGGCGATGGAAGTGACCAAAGGGCGGCTCGCCGAGTGGTTCGGCAAGCCCGACGTACTTCGCCAAGTGACTTTTTGTAGCTTATTTTTGGAGACTATAAATCGTTTTGAATATTTAGTTTAGCATGGGAGATCATATATTTTCAGTTTTTATTAAGCTTTTAGCTCTGGAGACAGTTTTCTCTAGTTTTTCCTAATCTTTGAAGAATTGAAGTTTTTCACTTTTAAGAAATTAGAAGTGAGTCTTTGAGATTCTTCGAATTGGAGCATTGTAAGGACGAATCTACACTTACCCAGTTGATGTATAATCAATTTGGTAACTGTTTTTATCTTTTTATAATGTCTAGCTAAAACCCCAATTCTTGGGTTGTGATTATGTGATTATAGACTGATTTAGCTTATGGGTATTGCAAATTGTTAGTTTAAATTCTATTTAAAAGTGAGTTCAGTAATTTATTGTGGTTTAATTTAAGAAATGTAGTTGGAAATGCAGTTCTACCTTTATGTTCTTGACTTGCTCGAGAGAGAGGTTTTAGAACTAAGGTTTTTGATTGATGGCCCGTGGGTATTGGGTTGACCTGGGTTCAGCTTGAGAGAGTGAATCCTAAAAACTTTTCCACACATTCAGCTTGAGAGAGTGAATGGACTAAGGTGTGGGCTGTTCTTAAGTTACATGCTTGTTGATGTTTGAGAGAAATCAACTTGATTCGGGATAAATTATTCGAGAGAAAGTTTATCTACTCTATATCTTAGCTTACTCACTAATATCTAGCTATTTTCTAATAGTTGCAATTACCCATTTGTCTCTATTAGCCTATAATCGAATCACATCCCAAGAACTGTCTCATTATTGTTATTTCGTATTGTTTGTTGCTGTTTGTAGTTGATAATTTCAAAACCTAAACCTCTCATTTGACATTCGTGTCACCCCCTGATTTGAATGATGTTTTTATTTGACAATTTTTATTCATACAACTGATTTTACCATGTTCATACTTCCGAATGGAATCTTAAACACGTACCGCTCCCTGTGGGATTCGACCCCAACTCATTTAGTTGGGTTTTATACTAATTAACGACCGTTGACGCTTAGAGTTGGATGAAGTGTTTTTGATTGCGTTACTCTCAATAAATCAGGGGACAAATATTGGAAGGCAATGTGATAATTTGGGGTTTAGAGAAAAATGGGAGCTTGACTTGCAGTTTTTCATGGCCGCCACTGGTTTCGAAACCAGTGGCTTCAATTTAAATTAATATTAATGGTTTGTTATATTATAAATTTTGTTTTTAATATATTGGACCTAGGCTTGACCTATTGTAATATGGGTGCCTACAAACTTACTTGCTTATGAATATTACATATTTGATAGATTTAGAATATTCAGAAGCTTTACGAAAGGGAATGGCGAAATCTTGAAGATTTGTGACACGTGTTCGACATTTAAGATATGTTAAGACTTTCTGACTTTTTTGAAGGATTATTTTCTAATAAAAATTTAAAAATGAAATAGACAATGTGTAAGGGCGAAAGATGATATTCTCGTACAAGTGGTATGATGGGCATTGGTACGAGTACCGGTGTTATAAAGGGAAAGTCTATTACTATAAAATGAAAGATTGTAATTGGAGAATGCCAAAGCATATGGGCATTAGTGGATGTATTATTGACTTGATTTCTTTTGTATGATTGTAATTCTTTGTTGAACCCGTATATTTGTGATAGTTGAGGTGATTATATATAATATTGATATTTGATTGATTGAGATTCATCATCAACCCCTTTTATTGATATTATAATGTGCATATGCATTAACATAAGATTGAGTATAAGTTGGACACGTGGCGATCTTCCGTGCTAGAGATTGTGAGATATTATGATTATAAGTTGGGCACGTGGAGATCTTTCGTGATGGGGATTATTTGATTTAATTATAGTGAGTTAATATAATCCACACAGACACGTGGAGATAATATGTGTTGGTATATAGAACTCACAAGTCCCCCATGGGTCATTTACTCTCGATTTATTTTTGAGAAGTATCATGTATATAGGGTTGAGAGACTACTTGGCATACGAGGCATCTCATTTCATGGTGTTGCATTGTATTTGATATCATTACATCCTTTATTCTTATTTGATCATGTGCTTACTGGGTGGTTGACATTATGTGACATTTGATTATCCCTAATTGATGAAATTTGACTAATAAGTATAATGTAGACTTATAAAATTAAAGGATAATTTTCTTATATACTCTTTTCACTACTTTCTCATTGTCGGACTATGAAACATACTGATTACACGTGGTTTCGTACTCATACTACACTTGTTGCACCTTTTTGTGGTGCAGATCTAATTTCGTATACGAGCGCATCTCGTGGAGCTTTTTTAGTTTGAGCTAGGATTATTTTAGAGTTATGGTGAATTGCTTTATTGTTCCGCAACCAACATCTCCCTCTATCTTGTTATTTATTCTATTATTTTCGTATTCAGACAAGATATTTCTTGCATATAAGCTTGCCATATAGTTTTAGAATTGCACTGTATTTTAGAAGCACTTGTACTTATTAAACTAAAATCTTGGGTGGTATTTTAGTTTTCAGCACTTCATACCTATTAAAGCCTCAGCGTCTGAGATATTCTACTTGTTGTTTATTTATTTTTATATTTTCACCTTATTTATTTAATTAATTTGGTAAAACTAGTGGCCTGGTGTGCCTATCAGTTTGAAACATAAGTTCCATCAGGACATGTGAATTTGGGTCGTGAAGAATTGGTATCAAAGACCTAGGTAAATTGGTCTGACAAGTAAAAGAGTAATGTCTAGTAGAGTCTTGTGGATCAGTATGATGACGTCCATACTTATCTTCGAGAGGCTGTAAGACATTTAGGAAACTTATATCCTTTCATTCATTATCGTGCGTACTTGACCTTGTTAATATTCTAATCTTGTTGTCTTATTCTCTCACAAATGATGAGGACTCGTGCATTCGTGATAGAAGAGGTCATGATCATGAAGCGTCTGACCTATATTAGTATCGTTTGTGAGAATCTGTATGAATTTATATCACTTGCTATGAGGGGTTACACGATCTTTGATTAGTGGAGTCCTATGGAGTTTACTACACATCGTTTTATAATATTATCCCTAGCAAGCAATGGTGGAGATATTACATTACTAGTAGGCCAACTAAGCTATCTCCACTCTCATGGACTCAATTTTCTCAGGTTGTTTTTTCCACACAATGAGAGGGAGTGTATGACGGATGAACTTGAGGGTTTGCAACAAGAGGATATGTTAGTCACTAAGTATGATGTTAAAATCTATGTCTTGGTTAGAGACGCTTCAATGTAACTTTCTATCGAGGCCGAGACAGTGAAAATACTTCTCTAAGGGTTGATTATTTTATTCGCATGAGAGCTTCTCAAGTTGTTGCTTCTGGTGTTTAATATTGGAAAGTGATAGATGTTTCCAAGGATTTAGAAATGAATCAACGTCAGGGATTTGAGCAGTCTGAGGATAAAAGTGTCCCTCATTCAAGTTGGATAGGGTACGCGAGTCACTTAATAGTCATGTACATATTTTTACTTATGTTGGAGATATCATAGTGGTAGATCGAGTATATCGGTCGTGTGTAGTTACCTTTTTGGGATGTAATACTAAAGTGGATTTGAAGACTTATATATGATAATTTTTTTTATGTTATTCTTGAGATAAATTAGTTTTCTTCTTATCACGTAATTATGAACTGCCATACGAAGATATTTACATATGCTATGCCTGGAATTCTTATAGTATAGTTAAGAGGATCTCTTAATCACAATCCAAAAAGGTTCATATCATTTATTAGGGGTCATCGGTTGGTAGAGAGAGGATGTTGGTCTACTTGGATCATGTTTGAAACACTAGTATGGACATTTATATGCTTGAGTTTATTTAGTTGGTGAGTGAGTTTTTGGAGGTCTTTGGACCGATCACGTCTTCAACCTGATTGTGATATTGGTTTTTGTACCAATTTAGAGCTAGACACTCAACTCATTTCAATTCTGCCAGGTAATATGGATTTGGTTGGATTAAAAAAGTTGAAAGAGCAGTTGCATGATTTGTTAAACAAGGAATTCATTAGACCGAGTGTATTTCCTTTAGGTGTTCTAGTGTTATTTATGAATCATAAAAATGTATCTATGAGCATATGTATTGAGTATAGGTAGTTGAACAAGGTTACCATGAGAAATATACGAGATACCTCGTATTGATGGTTTATTTTATCAGCTTCACAGTGCTTCAGTTTTCTCCAAGATTGACTTGAGATCCGGTTATCATCAATTGAAGTTTAGGAGAGATGATATCCCTAAGACAAATTCTGGGACACATTATGACCATTATGAGTTTCAGATAATGTTATTTTCGGTTGACTAATACCCCAATAACTTTTATGGATTTCAAGCATGGGGTGTTCTGGCTGTACTTGGATTCATTTGTTATTATCTTTATAGATGATATATTGATATACTCCCTTATTAAGGAGGATCACGAACATCATTTAAGGATTGTTCTTTAAACCCTGAAGAAGATTATACGGTATGCAAGATCTTAAAGTATGAGTTTTGGTTAGTTCGGTAGCATATTTTGAACATGTAGTGTTCAAGAAAGGTTTTATGATAGATCCCAAGAGGATTGACGCAGTTTGGAAATGGGTAAGGCCTACTTCAATTTGGAGTTCATATGCCTTGTTGGCTATTATCAATGATGTTCTTATTTATTCTATCCACATTGACTAGATTGATCTAGATGTAAGTGGGTTTTTAGTGGGTTGATGTATGTGAGGTGTGCTTCTTAATGCTCAACACCTTATTTACTACTACTTATATTTTGAATTTACCCGTGGAATCTGACGCGTATCTTTTGATTTGTGTTGCATTGCATTGCATCTCATTACATCCTTTATTCTTATTTGATTTTGTGCTTATTGGGTGGTTTGACATTATGTGATATTTAATTATCCCTAATTGATCAAATTGGATTGATAAGTATAATGTAGACTTGTAAAATTAAAGGATGATTTTCTTATATACTCCTATCACACACTTTTCTTTGTCGGTCTATGAGACATAGTGGGTACACGTGGTTTCATGGTCGTACTACATTTGTTGCACCTTTTTCAGGTGCAGATCTAATTCCAGACATGAGCACGTCTCATGGAGTTTTCTTTGTTCGAGCTTGGATTATCTTGAAGTTATGGAGAGCTGCTTGGTTGTTCTGCATTCCAAACCTCCCTATATCTTATCATTTATTATGTGTTTTTCATATTCAGACAAGATATTTCTTATGTTTAGGCTTTTCATTTAGTTTCAGCCATGCACCATATTTTAGAAGCCCTCGTACTTATGACACCAAAAGCTTCGGTGGTGTTTTAGTTTTCCGCAGTTCATACTTATGAAAGACATAGCGTTTGTGATATTCTACTTGTCGTTTATTTGTTTTTATTTTTTCACATTCTTTATTTAATTAATTTGGTAAAGCTAGCGGGTTGGCTTACCTATCGGTTGGAAACATAGGTGCCATCACGACATTTGAATTTGGGTTGTTACATAAAATCTAATGGGTTTTACACTGCTCTTGTCCTTCTCTCGTGCCTAGACTTTTGTCTTCTCTTACTATAGGTTAAATCATGAGCCTTCTTGGATGGAAATGTTGAATTATATGCAATCCTTGCATATTTTTGTACTCATATTATAATTTTCCTAGGCCATTTAATACCATCTCACGATGAAGACATGGGATGATCATGAGAAATCCGAGTAGATTCTTTTTATTTTTCAACCTTCACTTGACGTTGTATTCCTATTATGTCATTTTAGTACAATTCTAAATAATACTAACCATCTATTATCATGTAGTAACATACATCATGTGACATTAATTTCTCATTGATGACACTTTAGTTACGCAATTTGACATGTGCTTAATATTTAAAATCTAATAGGTTTTACATTGGTCTTGTTTTATCTTTCATCATAAATTCAAAATTGAAGAGTTTCAGGTTCATAGATTTTTTTTAGTATATTTTGGAGATAACACATAAGTACTCCATGAACTATACCTGAACTTCCAGCGACACACCTGAAATTACTACGATTTCAATCGTAGAATCAATAATGAGCAGTGCAAAATAGAGTAAATCAAAATAGTAGGCATAAAAGCAAAACGTTAGTAATGATCTTACTGACTGAAAACTGTATAACAAGAATTCCTCACTATTATAACTTTACATTTTTTGAAGAACAAGAATTTCGGGAGAGGAGCTTGAAACCCTAGAATTTGCTCTACTTTAGGTTTGCTCTATGTTTGGGAGTAGAATAAGAGAGAAACTCAGAGAAATCCCATAATATCCTCCCCTATAAGATGTTAAAACAACGCAATTTAGACTTTGTAAAACCTCAGATTAAAAAGGGAAAAGGTTGCATGAATTGTAACCACTTTTCAGGTCTACGAGACCAGTCTACGGTTCGTGGAACTTTCTATGGGTTGTACAACAGTCTCATAGAAAGGGGGGAAATAATTTTTGAAAAATCAAGTTTCTGAAGTTTTCTACAGCTCACCAGGACGGTCCGTCAAATGATCTACGAGTCATAGATGAGTCTCATAGGTAGGTCCCAAACTTTGTGAAATTTTGAGATCAAGATTGATTTCTACAGTTGGGTTCTATGGATTGTTGATAGATTTTAGGTCCTAAAATGCCCCACTTTAAACCCATTCTCCTAATTCCCCAAAATACAACAAAATTAATTTTCCTAAATTCCTTCTCTACCAAAGGAAGAAGAATAAGAAGTTAGGGTTCATTCAAGGGCATCAATTCACCATTCATCTTAGGCTTTGAGTAGCAATGTATGTGGGTATTCACTCAAGGAGTTCATTCCATCGTGAGGTCCCTAAGGTTTCAATTTCAAATTGATCAAGTTAGGGTTTCAATTCAATCTTTATGGGTTCCCTTCAAAGTATGATTTTATTGATTAATCCCTATCTTCTAACCCATGATTTTAAGTTTAATTTACATTAACCCATGAATGATCCACTATTTTGATTCTGAAACCATAGTTAAGCATATGAACTATGAATTCTCAATTTATGAAAATATGCATGCTTTTATGAAATTGATGTAAATGATTTGTGGATGTTTTCAGAGGAAAGTATCAATGTTATTGTGAAAGATTTTCGCAGATACTACTATGATAATAATTATGAAAGGTATTTCTCTGATATGAATTCATGTTGGTGAAAGGTTTTCTCATCTACGTTAAATTATGTTTAAAGAGCTATTCTATGTTTTGACTTTAAGATGTGGGTTGGTATTGATCATTGCCTTTCCTTTGTTATAATGATATTTGATTTTTTATATATTCCATTGCGATTTTGATTTAGCACCGAGAGGGAATTGAGGTTGATGCTCAATAAGGTAGTATTTAGTAGCAACCTCTAGCCCCAAACTATGTGTTCCCATAGGAATGTCTTAAATAACCTAGCTAGTGGATCCACTTTAGCAAAATATGATATGTACTAAGTCTACCTTGGCAAGAAGAATCCGCTTCTTTCAGTATGAGGGATACACCGATATCCAAGATATTGCTCTCATGGTCTTATTGTCGTTTAATACTAATATCCCACAAAATGACATATTATATTGCTTTAAAGTTTTCTTAGGTCTCTTATTTTAAATTCCTTGACCATGCTTTATGATTTTCACCTAGTTTCTTTTTTAAAATTTCAAATGTTCAAATGGTGGTCATGCATTACATGTTTTAAGCTATTCATGCTACCATGCTTATTTTATGCATCTTTCCCCATACTTAGTACATACCATGTACTAATGCATACTTGTGACTAAATTGTTTTATTAATGAAGTGTTCGACGCTCCTACCTCCCACACTCATGGCTAGTTGATCATTCTACTGGATTGAAGATTGGTCGAGTTCTCATGTTTCGAGGACCATGAGACTTTTGTTTGTTTTATATTTATTTTTTTGGATGATGTATGTGGTGTATGAGTTATGTCCCAATCACTCCTTTGACATTTAGATGGAGTTTTCAAACTAAGTAAGACTTCCGCTTTGTCAAACTCTTTTATAATATAAGATTGCTATTTTTGAAATCTTTACTTCTATTATCTTGAATGATGTATGCTAAGTGGCTTGTGTAGGACCTTTTGGGGGATCTATATGTCATGTTACACCTACGGTATACTTTAGATCGTAAAAAATTGGTATTCAAAGCACAAGGTTTTTAATGGTCCTAGGATCGAGTAGAGTTTTGTTCATGATTGTGAAGCACACCACATTTATGAATAGGATGCTATATGTCACGCCCCGAGGCTACCCCCTTGACGTAACATGGGACCTAAGATCACGAGTGACCCCAAGTTGACCATGTGTCTCGCATATATCAAGCATATTGAGAATAAGTGAATAAGACATGTACTATGCATAAGCTAAAACAATGGATAAGTGAAAGTGGGGAAAAATCCAACTAGTCTGAATATATAAAATATAATGAAAGTCTAGAGATGACTGAAACATCACTTAACAACTCAAGCTGCATCTACTACTATGTCTGAAAAAGCCTCGAACTGAGTTGTGTTGCTGGGACATGCCCACAGCTAACTCTAACAAAAACTGAAACTAAAAATAATGACTAAAATTAAAGCATGTCTATTGTCCTCAGAATATGATGATTCATCACTGAGACTGCTAAATGCGGATCGAAAATCGATCTAAGCGTGATACGGATGCTGAGTACCTGAACCTACATCATGAAAGGATGTAGCGCAGAGTATGCGTTAGTACTTGGAATGCACCGAGCATGCAGGATATATATACTAAGCTAAACAAGTATATATAAGCTGAACAAAGCATAATTGAGCAATGACATAAACTGAGCAAAAATGTAAATACTGAAACACAATTGAAAAGCTAAGCTGAATGCAATGACAAAGTACAAATCATGAAAATAACATGTTGAACTGAATGCTCAAGTATTTACTGAAAGCCTGGTCAAATGCACTAATCGTCCTACTGTGGGAGCTACTATTAACCGACATAAGCCACGTGAGCTAACCGTGGAGTCTGATGTATATGCCCATCGAGAGGACCCAATATACCTTGCCAGGGGTATAAAGGCATGACTGGCATGATCACTAAATTTGATGCCCAACAGAGGGGACTTATAATCCTATGCGGGCACATAGTTCTGGGACTATGAGGGTACGCTGAACCCTAGTCAAACTGGGTGGAGTTGGAAAGAGGATTCAATTATATTTAATTTGATAGGTCATGAGCCAACAAATTTATTTTGTGCTAAAAGATATGACCGTAAGTCCAACCACAGACCGTATTGGTCAACCGTGGGTGGGATCAGAGACCATCAAAATTTCTCACAAAAGTTATAGAAGGAGAAAAAATTAATTTGAAACAACATCAAAATAATATTGTTGACCCTTTTAGAAATTCATTCTTCATTAAACAGCTGCTCTGAAGGCCCTTCTAGATGCTTCATCAATGCAACTTTACGACTTTTTCAAAAATATGTATGTATAGTTGTTGCATTATGAAAGTACAAGTAGATCAAAATGTCGGATTCTAGACTCACGTTAAAGAAATATTCTCGAACATTAAAATATTAAAAATGAGTCTAACCTAGGTAACTCAAATGCTCAGGAATGACTTGGGACATAAAGGACAACAAATCTATATTAATAGACATATCTTTGTAGCTTAAGTTATTACTTTTATTTAGAGCTGGTTTTGTTTCATATACTTCAAATTAAGCTTGCTGAAAATAGTCATAACTCACACCATAAATATTTAGTAGAGCTGAATGAGAAGGAAAAACATTAAAAGGACGAAAGCTTTGTCCAAGTGAGATCATATACATACCAAACGAAAAATAATCAATACAATTTTAAGGAGACAACAAAATAGCGAGAAAAAACATATATTAAAGGGAGTAAACTATGCGATATCCAATAATGATAAAAAATTATTCTAACTAGAAAAGTTCTCATGTTTTAAAATAACATACCTCAAACAATTGACTAACACTTCAATCAACATTCAATCCTTAAAGTACTCATAATATCTAGTGATAAAATTTAGTAAAAATAGATAGCAACAACATAAAAACAAAAAAATATGTGCATGCAAAGTTATTAACACTCAGAGGATTTTCCAAAGAACACAAAATCTTATCCTTGTATGTGAAGACATGACGTTGTTGATGAACAAATTAGAGATCTGTAAGGGTTTTTTTTAATTATAGCTTCAACAATTCCAGTAGAGAAAACTCCCTTGAATTCTCAATTAACGTTTTTTATTTAATATGTCCTAACAAATACTTATAACAATAATATTGTAGAAACATAAACAATAAAATTTAAAGTATGTACTCAAAAATATCAATAAATAATGTAAGCATAAATTAATGAGTGTAAAAACATACCAGGATCTGTAACAATAGAATGAAAGAGAATGGAAAAATTCAAGCTCAGTGAATGCACAGTGTCCCCTTAAGGAAATTATTCCACCTAGTATCCAAGATTTAAAGGAATAAATCCTCTCAAGAAAGAACGATTCTATTCACTAGTGTATTGATACAAAAAAATGGTGTCAGTGAGTCATTCAACAGGAGCAAAGTACACAATTATTTAATTGTCCAAAAGAAGAAGAAGAAGTTCAAAATTTTTGTTGTTTTAAAATGAGAGGTAGTTCCTCTATTTATAGACAACAAAAGGTAGTGTGAACAAATGCTTATTGTGTCTTATAAAAAAAATCACAACCTTTCATAAAAGTCACAACCTTTCATAAAAGTCACAACTTTTGATAAAAGTCACAACTTTTCATAAAAGTCGCACCTTTTCATAAAAGTCACAAGCTTTCATAAAAGTCGCAACTCTTTATAAAAGTGACAATTTTTCATAAAAGTCACAACTTTTCATGAAAGGGAAGGCAAGTTTTGGAAATAAAACAAATTAAAAGGGTTGTTGTGGCCCCATGTAGGCAGGTCTAGGATTCTTTTATATATATATGATGCCTTAAATGTAAATAATGATGTATGTCATATCACATCAAATGCTACTTCTTTGAACTTATGGGCCTATTTTTTTGTTTATTCTACTATGTTGAATATGAAATATAATATGATGTGGTTTAATCTAACTTGTGCAAGAAATTTAGGTAACATCTTACACTAAATATAAAGCTTAATCGGTTTCAAGGATGCAGTTTTCAATTTATTGACCTACTTAAATAAGATCAATGTCCATAAATTTTAGTAATTTAAGCTTTTATAGTTTTTTTTTTTGTTATGTTCTAACTAAAACACCTAATTACTTGAGTAGTTTTATAAATTTATATTCATAGACATATAGTACACACACAAAGAGTGTGCCTAGAGACTATCACTTAGAAAAGGAGGGAAGATGTACTTAGTTCAAAAAGAACATATAAACAAACTAGACAAATGAGTCCAATGAGGAATTAATGTCACATGATGTATGCTACTACATGATAATAGACGGTTAGTATTATTTAGATGTGTACTAAAATGAAAAAATAGGAATAAAGTATCGAGTGAAGGTTGAAAATTAAAAATATTCTACTGGGAATGATCTTGATGATCTTGTGAAAGGGCTACACTAATATTAATACACAAAAAAATATCGTGCCAGAATCGCATATAAGCCAACATTACAAATCCTGCTAAGGATTTGAGACTATTGTGAGAAGAAAAAAGTCTAGGCACGAAAAAAGGACAAGAGCAATGTAAATCCCATTAGATTTTAAATTTTAATTACATGTGTAATTATGTGACTAAAGTTTCATCAATGAGGAATTAATGTTAGGTGACGTATTTTACAACATGATAATAGACAATCATTATTATTTAGATGTGTACTAAATATGTATAATAGGAATAAGGCATTAGGTGAAGGTTGAATATTAAAAATGTAACACCCTGTATGCTCGAACTACCAAAATGCAGATTTTCAGAAGCTTTAGGTGCAACCCACGAAAGGTAGGGTGACCCACGGTCCGTGCTGGTGGTCCGTGGATGGCCACCTGCAACCCTCTCTAGAATCAGCCCAAAAATTTGTCTAAAGGTCGACCCACAGACCATATGTCGTCAGACCACGGGCCGTGCTCTGCGTCCGTGAATTAGACCCCCAAATCCTAGCCTCCAGTCGTGAACGACGGGTCACCAGGACGGACCGTCAGTGACCCCAGCAACTTTTAAGTCAGGGGTCGTTTGGTCTTTTTCCTATGTGTTGGACCCCTAAACTACGTCGTTTAACCCTTAAACTACATAGTTTTTGTCAGTTTTAGCCTAGAAACATAAGTGGAACTTACCCAAGTCTAATCATCCACCAAAATTCATAAAACTTAGAACACAAAGAGGAGAAAGAGGCTACCAAACCCTTCCCTAGAACGCAACGACTCTCCATCAGTTCCAGCCCCGAAAAAGAAAGATTTCTTCGTGAAATTCTTGACCAGGTATGTGGGATTTCACTAGTGGGTTCCTTTCGCCCATTAGGTCCCTAGAATTCAGTTAGATTCTGGATTCCCTTATTACCAACTAGACCCAGGGTTTTTAGAATGCCAGCACATTTCTATGAATTAGTTACTTTAATGTTCCTAATCAGTTTATCATGATTTTTAGCATGTTTTAGTATAAATTCCTTCGTAATTTCAGAACCCTAGCTATGTAGTTCTTTTAGTTCATGAAATGTACATGCTAGGTCAGATTATTCAGTTATACATGCTCTAGTTATAAATTTTTCATTACAAGTACATTAATGTTGCATTTTCAGTTAGCATGTCAGTATTTGAGCTATCCAGAATTTATAGGATTTCAGTTATAAATTGATAAATTACATAATCTGTTGGGAGTAGACTTAATACCGAGTGGACTAGGGTCAGTCACCCGCAAGTCCCAAAACTACGTGCAATGTAGGTTGTAAGTCCCCTATGTGGGCAATATTTTAGTGATCATGTCACTCAGGCCTTTATACCTATGGCAGGGTATGTTGGGTTGTCTTGATAGGCCGTATACATCGGACTCCACATTTAGCTCGTGTGGTTTTATGTCGATTATTAGTAGCTCCCACAGTGTAGTCAGATTCTATTGCATCGACCATGTTATCAGTTTAGTATTCAGTCTCAACATGCTATAAACTTGGTAATTGCATTCAGTTAGCTCATGTTCAGTATATTCAGTATCCTTATCATGTTCAGATTATGTCATTGCTCTTATTGCTTTGTTTAGTTATGGTTATTCTTCAGCTTTACTCTATCCTGCATGCTCAGTACCTTTCAAGTACTGACGCATATTCTGTGCTACATCTTCTCGTGATGTTGGTTCAGGTTCTCAGCTTCCAGATCACGCATCGATCAGTTCCTAGTCTTTAGTTCAGCAATATCAGTGGTGAGTCCTCATTCTTCGCGGACGATTGCCATGTTTATCTCCTACTTTTAGTCTTTAGTTTCAGTTTTGTTTGATTTAGTTAGGGCATGTCCCAACACTTCTAGTCAGCTAGAGGGTATTTTCAGACATAGTTAGAATAAACTTTAGTATTTGAGTTTGACTTTTCAGTTGTTGTTAAACTCTCAGCTTTCATAATTCAGATTTAGTATATGGGTATTCCCCATCATTTCAGATTATCTCATGATTTAGATTCCGCACAATATTTATTTACTTCAGTTTATTTAAGTATGCTTATGATATGCCAGCAAGGTTAGCTTGGGGTCACTTGTGATCCTAGGTCCCGTGTTCGCATCCTAGGGGTAGCCTCGGGGTGTAAAAAACTTGGTATTAGAGCACTAGTTTTAAGTGTCCTAGGATGTCTAAAAAGCTGCACTAAGTAGAGTCATTTTCATGGGTGTGAAGTGCACCACATCTAATGAGAGGGAGGCTACAAAGTGTTTTAGGAAAAAATCATTTTCTTGTTACTCTTATTGTGCGTAAGGTGTGATCGAATTACTCGTTTCTAACTCGACGTTATGCGTTTCAGATCATGCCTCATCGTAGAGCTAACGCCAGGAATGCAAATTCAACTCCTCCAGTCCCACGTCAGGAAGTTTTGAATGCTAACTTTTGGAACGCTATCTAGCTGTTGCCTCAGAGTGTGACCAACCAGAACATTCAGCAGGTTCCAGTTCCGACAAATGCTAATGTTGGGTCAGCTGCAGCTAGAGTTTGAGATTTTGTTAGGATGAATCTGCCAAAGTTCTTAGGATCGCAGATTGGTGAGGATCCCCGAAACTTCATTGATTAGTTCGAGAAGATCTTTGAAATGATGCAGGTAACTGGGAATGATCGGGTTGAGTTGGCATCTTACCAACTTAAGGATGTGGGTCATATCTGGTATACTCACTGGAAAGAGAACAGGGGTACATATGCAGATCCTATCACTTGGGAATGCTTTAGTGAGACCTTTCTGGATAGGTTCTTCCTAGGAGAGTTGAGGGAGGCAAAAGCTCAGGAGTTCATGAACTTGAGGCAATGTAACATGACAGTCCAAAAGTATGGACCCAATTTCACCCAACTCTCTAGGTATGCTCCTCACATGGTTGCTGATTGCTAGGCTCAAATGAACAAGTGTCTGTATGGAGTGTCAGACTTAGTGAAAGCATAGTGTAGGAATTCTATGTTACTGGAAAAATATGAATATCTCTAGGCTCATGACTCATGCTAAACAAGTTGAGGGGGATAAGCTTAGGGAACATGCTAAGGATAATAAGAAGGCTAGAACATGCAACTATGAGTATTCTCAATAGAAATCGGGTGGTGGAAATCGGTCGCAGTTTCAGCAAAAGTCTTCAGCTCCAGCCCTTCATCAGCTAGTGTTCCATCCTCCAAGTTCTGAAATGATCATAAAGGTAAGGAAACAGGCTCTAATTCTCAAGGTAGTGTTTCAGGCATCAGAACCTACTCAACTTGTCTTAAGTGTGGTAAGAACCATCTGGGCGAGTGCCTTGCACGAAAGGAAGGATGCTTTGGGTGCGGTCAGTCTGGTCACAGGATGAGATATTTTCCTTCTGCTAAACAGGGTCAAGGAGGCAATAATAGTAGAGCTTAGTCTACAACTTCAGCAGCACCACCAGGTTGCCTGACTCAGTAGTGTAACTCATCTGGTACATGTGGCGGACAGTTCCAAAACAGGTTATATGCTCTTCAGTCTCGCCAAGATCACGAAGATTCTCTTGATATTGTCACTGGTACGTTACGAGTATTTAATCTAGATATTTATGTTTTGTTAGATCCAGGGGCTACTCTCTCTTTTGTAACTCCTTATATAGTAGTCATATTCGATGTTAGTCCAGAAACTCTCTCCAAACCCTTCTCAGTCTCTACTCCAGTCGGTGACCCAATCATAACTAGACAGATATATAGAAATTGCCCCATCACAGTCTCCCAGAAAGTCACCTTAGCAGATCTTCTATAGTTAGAAATGGTAGACTTCGATTTCATTCTAGGCATGGATTGGTTACATTCCTGTTATGCCTTAGTCGATTGTAGGACTAGGATAGTTCATTTTCAGTTTCCAGACGAACCAATCTTAGAATGGAAGGGTAGTAGCTTAGCGCCTATGGATCGATTCATTTCTTACCTTAAGGCCAGAAAGATTATCTCTAAGGGTTATCTCTATCATCTAGTTCGGGTTAAGGATTCAAGCTCCGAAAACTCAACTCTTGAGTCAATTCCAGTAGTTAATGAGTTCCCAGAAGTGTTTCTAGAAGATCTTCCCGGAGTTCCTCCCGAAAGAGAGATTGACTTTGGAATCGATCTTCTTCCAGATACCCATCATATTTATATTCCTACTCACAAAATGGCTCCAGCTGAGCTTAAGGAATTGAAGGAGAAGTTGAAAGACCTTCTAGATAAGGGCTTCATCAGGCCTAGTATTTCCCCATGGGGTGCACCAGTGTTGTTCATGAAGAAGAAAGATGTGTAACATCTCGCACCTAGAAACGACTAGAAAGAGTTAAAATCTAAAAATATTGATTTTTCGAAAGATTAAGGAAATCTGGAAAATTATGTCCAAGTTAAGGAAGTGAGTTTTTGCATTTTTTTAAACAGCCATAACTCCTAGCTCAGGATGAGTTAGGAGAAGTTCTAGATATGGTTGGAAATAACTTGGATATATATTTCCAACGCCTCCAAGTTTGCGAAATTCCGACATCGTATGAGTGAGATATGCCTTTTGGAAGTTGGGCTGTTGGATTGAGGAAAGTCCCAATATGGATTTAGGGAGGGGCAAAGTAGTCTTTCCTCTAAGTTATTTCCTAATTTGATTTTAGGGGTTTATTGGGGTAAAAAAAGAACCTAAATGAGTTTTGCAAAATTAAAGAACGCTTAGGGCATGGAAAAGAGAGAAAGGAAGAAAGAACGGGAGAAAAAGGCAAGAATTTGTCAAGATCATCCAAACTTGCGAGTGGAATTCGTCGGGGGTGATCCCTATTAAGATATGTGAGATCTTTTCGTGTTGGGTTGGTTCACCCACACACCAACTTGTTTCAATTCAGCGATTTGGAGTTGTTTGAATGTTAAGAAAGAGAAGTCTTGAAGAATATTGTTAAATTCTTGTTGGATGAGTTGTTGATGCTTGGGGGTTGAGTTGATTCATGTTTCGGGCTGTTTTTCGAGTTAGATTGGTTGTGTATTGAGGGTACAATTGATCCTAAGTGCTTGGGGAAAGAACTAAGGAAGATTTGAGGGTTTAAAGATGAAAAATGGAGAAGAAAAATTGAGAAAATCTGGGCATCGGAGATGGGGAACCGTGCCAACCAGTGCGCCCCAAAGCAGCCTCTAAAGTTTTGGCCTTGGGGCGCCGCGCCAGCTAGCGTGCCCCACAAACTTCTCTGAAGTTTGTGGCCTGGCGCCCCACGCCTCTCAGAGCGCCAAGGATGCCAGTTCACCCCATTCTTCCCCCACCTTTTTGTACTAGTTCCTAAGTGATGTACCTATGTTTCCTAGTTGATTCTAACACTCTAAGGTACATCTAAACATCATGAAATCATCTATAAACATGAGATCATGAACCTTGAATCAATAATCCAATTCAAGGAAAGTTAAGATCAAAATCAAAGAAGTTAAGAGTCAAGTCTAGAAGTTAAGAAGCAAGTCAAAGCACAATTTCTTAAAGTTTTCAAGAGTCTTTATTAAACGTTTAAACTTCGTTTTAAGGCTCAAGTTTCCAGTAAAGTAAAGAGTAAAGAGTTGAGTTCATTTCTCAAAAGTTATTAAGGAACTAAGTATTCCCAAAGAAGTTTATAAATGTTTTCACATTTGAGCAACAGAGGAACTATGATTTCCAAAAGAGCCTTTGGGCTAGTTTTCAGTAAAGGGAACATCGATTCCAAGAGAGCCTTTGGGCTAAACTTTGAGCAATTATCTCAAACTAAAGAAAGAGGTGTTTAAAACACATATGAGCTAAAGTATATTTTGGGAGTGGTATTGAGCACCGAATTGGGGACGCGAGTTCATATTAACCCAACTCTCCGTAAGAACCATGTTGCCAACGTGGGATTTAATGGGTCATACTTTTTAGATGATCACGTAAGTTAAGCTAGTGGATCCACTAAGTTAAGTAAGGTCCTATATCACGGCAAGGTATAGGATGGTCCTTGTGCAATATGAGGTAAAACGTTGTACCATCACTAGGGCTCATAGTGGTGGTTGTCGGTTAAAAAAAATCTCCCACAAAAGTTATATTATTTTTTATATAAGTAAAGTTGAGTTTGTTATTGCTTTATCTTTAACGAACTAAGTTGTTTACACTGTTTTACAAGCTTTATATATATATATATATATATATATTGCATGTGTCTTATTGCTTTATATTGAGTTCAGTTATTCATGAGTTGTACAGAGCCAATATAAGTGTTCCTTCTTACTCCTTTCAAGCTTAAGTTGTTGTTTAGCATTCCAACTCGCATACTCTTACATTCAATGTACTGATGCCAGTTGGCCTGCATCTTATTATGATGCAGACGCAGGTAACCAGGATCCGCATCCAGCGCGCTATTGATCTAGTCGAGCACTCCAGAGTCAGTGGTGAGCCTCTTTGCAATCCGGAGGACTCTTTTATTCGCTTTCCTAGTTTTTCTTTATTAGGATGTTGTGGGGTCTGTCCCAACATCCATCTTATTATTATAGAGGCTTGATAGATAGTCAGACAGTAGTTATGAGTCTCTCATCTATGTGTTTGTAGATACTTTGTTTTGAGACAGAAGTTGCCAATTTGGCTAAGAGGTTATCATTTAAACTATTACATGAGTTTATTTGTTGAGTTAAGTCTTTCGCTGAGTTAAGTAAGCCAGGCCAAGGGTTCGCTTGGGTCCAGAAATGGTCTCCGAGTGCCAGCCACGTCCAGTGTGTAGGCTCAGGGAGTGACAAACTTGGTATCAGAGCACAGAGTTCAAGAGTCCTAGAGAGTCTATGAAGCCGTGTCTGTAGAGTCCTATTTATCGGTGTGAAGAGCGCCACATCTATAATTAGGAGGGTGCAACATTTAGGAAATTCTTCACTACCTTCATATCCATCTCGTGCGTTAGAGTTTATCTCAAAGAGTTTCCCTCTAATTCGTGCTTGTGCGTGTTTCAGATAACCATGCCTCCACGAAGAGCAGTACGAGGTCGTCCAGCTTGGAGAAATGTTGAACCACAAGAGCAAGGGGTACCTAATGCACCAAACGTGCAACCTCAAGGCGAGGTCACTAATGTCGAATTTCGTGAGGCTATCCGGATGCTGAGCTAAGCTGTGACTAACCAGGTTGGGCAGCGAAGAGGACCAAGGAAAGATGAGGCTGACACTCCGATAATTCATGAATTCTTGAGAATGAATCCTCCAAGTTTCACTGGTTCAGTCACTATTGAGGATCCAAAAAATTTGTTGAGGAACTGAAGAAGGTTTTTGAGGTGATGCATATTGCTGACCCTGGAAGGGTTGAACTAGCTGCATATCAACTGAAGGATGTTGCTAGAACATGGTTTGATCAGTGGAAGGGGAGTAGACATGAGGATGCACCACCTTCTAGTTGGGCTTGTTTCGAAGAAGCCTTTTGGGGCATTTCTTTCCCCGAAAATTGAAGGAGGCTAAGGTACAAGAATTTCTTACACTGAAACAGGATTCCTTGAGTGTGCATGAGTATGGGTTGAAGTTCACCCAGTTGTCCCGCTATGCTCCTGAAATGGCTAAGGACATGAGGAGTAGAATGAGCTTGTTTGGGTCATTTATCGAGCAAAGAGGGCAAGGCTGCGATGCTGATAGGCGACATGGACATCTCAAGGCTGATGGTTTATGTGCAGCAGGTTGAAGAGGAAAAGTTGAGGGACAGGGAAGAGCATAGAAGCAAGAAAGCTAAGATTGGGAATGAGTTTGGGCAACAGAAGGGCAGTGTGAATCGTTCGTCCTTTCAGAAGCAAAAGGGGCCAGCACCATCATCTGCTAGTGCACCTGCACCTAGAAACAGAGGTGACTATAACGGCCAGAATTCGCAGGACTTCAGGGCTAGACCAGCAAAGTCTCAAGGTAGTGTGGCACAATGAGGTAGTTTGATTTCTGCATGTGCTAGGTGTGGTAGAACCCACCTAGGTAAATGTCATGATGGTCAGACAGGTTGTTTTAAGTGTGGAGAAGAGGGTCAATTCATGAAGGAGTGCCCTAAGAACATGCAAGGTAGTGGAAATCCGGGCAATAGAGCCAAGTCTTCATCAGTTTCTCTACCAGACATGGCTGCACCTACAGGAGCTACTTCTGGTACTAGCGGGGGAGCGAACCACCTCTATGAAATCACCAGTCACCATGAGCAAGAGAACTCTCCAGATGTTGTCACTGGTTTGATCAAAGTATTTACTTTTGATGTTTATGCTTTGCTAGACCCATGAGCAAGTTTGTCTTTTGTAATTCCTTATATTGCAATTAAGTTTGAGATTCTTCCTGAGAAACTGTGTGAACCCTTCTGTGTTTCTACACATGTTGGAGAGTCTATTCTAGCTGAATGAGTCTATCGTGATTGTGTCATTTCCATCTATCACAAAGACACCATGGCTGATCTAGTTGAGATAGACATGGTAGATTTTGATGTCATTCTAGGTATGGACTGACTTTATGCCTGTTATGCCTCCATAGATTGCAGAACTCGAGTTGTCAAGTTTCAGATTCCTAATGAGCCAGTCATAGAGTGGAGTAGTAGTTCAGTAGTGTCTAAGGGTCGTTTCATTTCGTACCTTAAGGTGAGAAAGTTAGTTTTGAAGGGTTGTATCTATCACTTAGTCAGAGTTAATGACTCAAGTGTTGAGGTACCTCCCATTCAGTCAGCTCCTATAGTAAGAGAGTTTCCAGAAGTCTTTCCTGATGATCTACCCCGGAGTCCCTCCTGAGAGAGAAATAGACTTCGGCATAGACATCATTCCAGATACTCGTCATATTTCTATTCCGCCATATAAAATGGCACCAGCAGAGTTGAAAGAGTTGAAGGAGGAGTTGAAAGATCTCCTAGATAAAGGTTTCATTCGACCACATGTCTCACCTTGGGGCGCTCCGGTCTTATTCGTGAGAAAGAAAGATGGTTCCCTTAGGATGTGTATAGACTACCGTCAGTTGAACAAGGTTACCATCAAGAATAAGTATCCTCTTCCAAGGATAGATGATTTATTTGATCAACTTCAGGGTGCCACCTATTTTTCGAAAATTGACCTCAGATCAGGCTACCATCAGGTGAAAGTTAGGGAATGCGACAT
This sequence comes from Solanum tuberosum, assembly GCF_000226075.1. Classification (NCBI taxonomy): domain Eukaryota; kingdom Viridiplantae; phylum Streptophyta; class Magnoliopsida; order Solanales; family Solanaceae; genus Solanum; species Solanum tuberosum. Next base: position 2,102,373 of record NW_006238972.1, on the reverse strand, counting down.
TACAAAGACAACATTCAGGACTAGATATGGTCATTATGAGTTTTTGGTCGTGTCCTTTGGTTTGACCAATGCACCAGCAGCGTTCATGGATCTTATGAACATGGTCTTCAAACCTTATTTAGATATGTTTGTTATCGTCTTCATTGATGACATACTAATCTATTCAAGGAATGAAAAAGATCATACTAGTCATCTCAGAATAGTTCTTCAGACTTTGAAAGATA
>NW_006238972.1:2054894-2101727 GCF_000226075.1 Solanum tuberosum | reverse complement strand
TTACTCAAGGACTATGACATGAGTATTCTTTATCACCCAGGTAAGGCTAATGTTGTTGCTGATGCCTTGAGCAGGTTGTCTATGGGTAGTACCGCCCATGTTGGGAAAGAAAAGAGAGAGTTAGCAAAAGAAGTTCATAGGCTTGCATGCTTAGGAGTCCGACTTATGGATTCCACAGAAGGAGGAATAGTGGTGACGAACGGGGCAGAATCATCACTAGTGTCTGAAGTGAAAGAAAAGCGAAACCAAGATCCCATTTTGCTAGACTTAAAGGAAAATGTTCATAAGAAAAGAGTATTAGCTTTTGAACAAGGGGGAGATGGTGTATTGAGATATCAAGGTAGATTGTGCGTACCTATGGTGGATGGACTCCAAGAGAGGATCATGGAGGAAGCTCATATCTCTAGATATTCCATTCATTTGGGTTTCACAAAGATGTATCGTGATTTAAGAGAAGTGTATTGGTGGAATGACATGAAGAAGGGCATTGCAGAGTTTGTTGCTAAGTATCCAAATTGCCAACAAGTGAAAGTCGAGCACCAAAGGCCTGGTGGTTTGGCGCAAAGTATAGAACTTCTAGAATGGAAGTGGGAGATGATTAATATGGATTTCATCATAGGTTTGCCAAGGTCTCGCAGACAACATGATTCTATTTGGGTGATTGTCAACAGAATGAAAAAATCAGCCCACTTTTTGCTGGTAAAGATTACCCATTCAGCAGAAGATTATGCTAACCTATATATTCAAGAAGTGGTAAGACTCCATGGATTTTCGGTCTCCATTATTTCAGATAAAGGTGCACAATTTACTACACAGTTCTGGAAATCTTTCCAGAAAGGTTTGGGTTCGAAGGTGAATTTAAGTACTGCCTTTCATCCTCAGACAGATGGGCAAGCAGAGCACACTATTCAGACCTTAGAGGATATGCTGAGCGCTTGTGTGATTGATTTCAAAGGAAATTGGGATGATCACCAACCTCTCATTGAGTTTGCTTACAACAACAGTTACCACTCCAGCATCCAAGTGGCTCCATATGAAGCTCTTTATGGGAGAATATGCAGATCTCCTATTGGATGGTTTGAATCTGGTGAAGCAGGGTTGATAGGACCAGATTTAGTTCATCAAGCTATGGAGAGGGTGAAAGTAATTCAAGAGAGATTGAAAACAACACAGAGTCGTCAGAAATCCTACACTGATGTTATGAGAAGGGCGTTAGAGTTCTAAGTAGATGATTCAGTATATTTGAAAGTTTCACCCCTGAAGGGTGTTATGAGGTTTGGTAAGAAGGGGAAGCTTAGCCCCCGGTATATTGGACCTTATCGCATAGCCAAGAGGATTGGCAGTGTAGCTTATGAGTTGGAGCTACCACATGAATTAGCAGTGGTTCATCTGGTATTTCACATCTTTATGTTAAAGAAGTGCATGGGAAATCCTTCATTGATAGTCCCAACTAAAAATGTTGGGATTAACGATAATTTATCTTATGAGGAGATTCCGGTTCAGATTTTAGATCTCTAATTTTTTAAGTTGAGAACAAAGGAGGTCACATCAGTCAAAGTCCTTTGGAGGAACCAATTTGTTGAGGAAGCTACTTGGGAAGCTGAAGAGGATATGAAGAAGAGATATCCACATCTCTTTGAATCCAGAGAAAATTCATATCAAGGTACTAATCCTCTTCTTAGTACTAGTTAAATTATGAGTATGCATGTTGTTACTTACTTTTTGCTTGTTGAGTGTTGAACTTGATGTTGCTACCCTTAGCTTAGCGAATAAAGCTCATTCGAGGACGAATGTTCCCAAGGGGAAGATATTGTAACATCTCGCACCTAGAAACGACTAAAAAGAATTAAAATCTGAAAATATTGATTTTTGGAAAGATTAAGGAAATCTGGAAAATTATGTCCAAGTTAAGGAAGTGAGTTTTTGCCATTTTCGAACGGCCAAAACTCCTAGATGAGGATGAGTTAGGAGCAGTTCTTGATATGGTTGGAAATCCCTTGGATATATATTTCCAACGCCGCCGAGTTTGCAAAATTCTGACATCGTATGAGTGAGATATGCGTTTCGGAAGTTGGGCTGTTGAATTGAGGAAAGTCCCAATCCGGATTTAGGGAAGGGAAAAGTAGTCTTTCCTCTAAGTTATTTCCTAATTTGATTTTAGGGGTTTATTGGGGTAAAAACAAAACCTAAATCAGTTTTGGAAAATTAAAGAACGCTTAGGGCTTGGAGAAGAGAGAAAGGAAGAATGAACGGGAGAAAAAGGCAAGAATTCATCAAGATCATCCAAGCTTGTGAGTGGAATTCGTCGGGGGTGATCCCTATTAAGGTATGTGAGATATTTTCGTGTTGGGTTAGTTCACCGACACACCAACTTATTTCAATTCAGCGATTTGGAGTTGTTTGAATTTTAAGAAAGAGAAGTCTTGAAGAACATTGTTAAATTCTTGTTGGATGAGTTGTTGATGCTTGGGGGTTGAGCCCGCCTTACTAGGATATGCCTAAATTAAGTTAAAATCTGGCCCACATCGACAAGGTTGACACAGTGAGTTGCTTTGATACCATTTGTAGCAGCCTAACTCGCTAGTGATATTTTCTGCTCTGGGCCTAGATGCGGCATTAAACGCGTCACTTGTTTGTATGGCCTAGTTACTTACATACCCAATATCTCTCCTTTATTTTACTTATATGAGACTTATAATCTAAAGTTGAGGTGTACATACACCACTTCGATGGACTCAGTGTCCTCACTGAGGTTTGCCACTCCGCATGTGATTTGCCTAGACTCAAAACTCAGGTTTGCCTTACCTTATCGAAATTTACCTAAATTAAGTTGAACTTTGGCCCTCATCGATAACGCTGACACTAAAGTGGCTATGATCCCATTTGTTACAGCCCAAAATAAGCAATATCACTAGCGGGTTGGGCCGTTACAATAATATACCTAAGAAATCATGCGACAATTGCATATAATCAAACATTACAAATCCAACTCATCATTTGACTCTATTGTCAGAAGACAAAAGTTTAGACACAAGAAGAGGACAAGAGCTATGTAAAGTCCATTAGATTTAAGTTTCAATTACATGTCCAATTGCGTAACTGTCATTTATGACGAATTAATGTGAGATGATGCATGTTGCGACATGATAATAGACGGTCATAATAATTTAAATGTGTACGAAAAAGACAAAATAGCAATAAAGCATCACTTGAAGGTTCAAAATTAAAAAGAAATTGTCGAGCTTACTCAAAATAAATCCATGCCTTCATCGTGCAACGGTATTGAAAGGCCTAGGAAAATTATAATACACATAATAAAATTGTGCTAATCGCATATTATCCAACATTACCAACTCTTCTCATCATTTGAGTGTATTATGATAAGAAAAAAGTCTAGGCATTTGAGATGGACAAGAGCAATGTAAAACCCATTAGATTTTTAGTTTTAATTACATTTCCAATTGCCTGACTAAAGTGTCATCAATGAAAATTTACTGTGAAATGATGTATGTTACGACATGATAATTCACTGTCAATAATATTTATATGTGTACTAAAATTATAAAATAAGAATATGCAGCATGTGAGGGTTAAAAATTAAAAAGAACCTATCGAGCTTCCTCAAGATGATCATGTGTCTTTAGCAAGCGAGGGAATTAAAACCCCAAAGAAAATTATAGTACACCCAAAAAAATTCATGCGAGAATAAAAAATAACCCTACATTTCCAATCCATTTCATGATTTGAGAATAGTGTTAGAAGAATCTAAGCATGAGAGAAGGAAAACAGAAATGTAAAATCCATTAAATTTGAATTATATGTCCAATTTCATGACTAAAGTTTCATCAATGATGAATTAACATCACATGATGTATGTTACAACATAATAATATACGGTTAGTATTATTTAGATGTGTACTAAAATGACAAAAATAAGAATAAAGAATCATATGAAGATTAAAAACTAAAAAGAATCTACTGGGATTGCTCATGATGATCATGTTTCTTCCTCGTGAGAAGGTATTAAAAGGCCTAGGTACATAATAACACACTTTAAAAAACGTGTGAGAATCACATATAATCAAACCTTACCAATCCAAAAATGATCATGATTTGAGTCTACTGTGAGAAGAGAAAATGACAATGTTATGGCATGGCATGATAATAGAAGGTTGGTATTATTTAGAAGTGTACTAAAATGAAAAAATAAGAATAAATCATAAAGTGAAGGTTTAAAATTAAAAAGATTATACCGGGATTGGTCATGATGATTCCACTACTTCATCGGGAAAAGGTATTAAAATACCTAGGAAAATTATAAATTCTTAATAAAATCATACGAGAATGACATATAATCAAAATTGTCAATCCAAAACCGCTCGTGATTTGAGCCTATTGTAATAAGACAAAAGTCTAGGTACAAGAGAAGGACAAGAGCAATGTAAAACCCATTAGATTTAAATTTTTAATTACATATCCATTTGTGTGAGTAAAGTTCAATCAATGAGGAATTAATGTCACATGATATATGTTACGACATGATAATAGATGATTAGAATTAATTAGAAGTGTACTTAAAGTACCAAATAGGAATAAAGTGTCAAGTTAAGGTTGAAAACTAAAAATATTCTAATGCGATAGTTCATGATGATTCTATGAAAGACCTAGGAAAATTATGATACACCTAAAGAATCATGTGAGAATTGCATAGAATTCAACATTACAAATCCAACTCATCATTTGATCCTATTGTGAGAAGACAAAAGTCTTGACACGAGAGAAGGACAATAGCAATGTAAAATCTATCTGATTTTAAATTGAAATTACGCGATCAATTGCGTAACTAAAGCGTCATCAATGAGGAATTATATCACTTCATTTATGTTACGACATGATAATAGATAATAAGTATTATTTAGATATGTGCTAAAATGACAAAATAGGAATAAAGAATCATGGGGAGATTAAAAATTAAAAAGTATCTACTGGATTGCTCATGATGATCATGTGTCATCCTTGTGAAAATATATTAAAAGGCCTAGGCAAAGTATAATAAACCTAAACAAATCGTGTGAGAATCGCATAAAATCCAACATGACGTATCCAAAGATATCATGATTTGAGCATGTTGTGAGAAGATTAAATGCTAGTCATGAGAGAATGACATGGAAAATTATATTATGACCAATCATGAAAATATCATGAAAAACTTACTCAATCAGGTCAATAGGCCTCACAATGGTAAAACAATCACAAAAAGGCCAACTTGGTCAGACCCAAATTTGGGCTCGTGTTGAGAGAGAATCACAATGGTTTCCTAACTATAAATAAAAGAGATCCTACTTGAATGGCTTACAAATGCCACAATGAAAATCACCACCTCTCTATTCCCCCCAATCTAATCTACCATATAGGACAATGATAGACAGTAAATCCTCCACCCCTCCCCACCACCACCACCACCAGAACGCTTTCTATTTTGTTGATGTAATAGAGATAGGAAGATATAGATTTGGCGCATTAGATTTTCAACGTTAAAATATATTTGTATCAAGAGGAAATAATTAGCTCTACTAATTGAGGTATTCTATTTATGAAAACTAAAGTCTTTACTATTCATTTTAGGACTAGAAAACTTTATGGCAACTTCTGACTTATGACTAGCATAAATGATTTGTAAATAAATCAGTTATCATAAATAACATACCTCAATTAGTAGAGATAATTATATCCTTCTTTATCTATATATCTTTTAACGTTGAAAACCTCATGCGTCAATTCCAAATCTTCTTATCTCTATTACATCAATAAAGGAAAAGGAATTCTGGTGGTTGTGGTGCGGATCTATTGTCTATCATTGTCCTCTATGGTAGATTTAATGGGGGACCTCAGAGGTGGCGGTTTTAATTTCGGCAGATATAGGCAATTTGAGTAGGCTCTCTTATTAATAATTAGGAAACTCTAGTGATTCTCTCTCAACACGAGCCCAAATTTGTGTCTGACCAAGTTGGTCTTCTTGTGATGAGCTTCCCATTGTGAGGTCCATTGACCTGCTTGGGTAAGTTTTTCATAGTATTTTAATGATTGGTTTGAATATACTTTTACATGTCCTTATCTCGTGGCTACACTTTTGTCTTCTCAAATATACCTATATGCACATGTATTTTCAATTAATTTTATGATGTTGCTTGTCACATATATCACTTTAACCATGTTATCCACATATATATAGTTGTTTATAAACACTGAACAACGAAGTTTTCCTTTAAATCTTTCTACTAAGTTATGTTTTTAACTAGTGTCTATCGAAAATAACCTCTTTGTACCTAATGGTAGGAATGTTGATCCAAACACAACAAACGAGGAAGAGGTTGCACAAGGTAATGCTCATATACATATTAGCTTAATAAAAGTGATTCAATGTGTGGTATTAGTATCTTTTGATATCATATTTGACTCTAGAGTGAAAAATGTTTAATGTCTAATGTTAGACATAGAACTGATGTGACCGAAATCAATATAGAGATTGTATGGCTCTACTATCACATGGCATATCCATACCAAAACATAGGATTATCTTACTTTAAAATACATATTTTAAGTACCTACAAAAAATGGACCAATATAAAGTAATCTGCCCAAACGAAACTACCCTCACTTTAACAGAAGAACTTTAGGTAAGTAACCAGTTACGTAATGAGAAATTATATTGTTACAAACTTGAAACCAAGTACATCAAGACCACTTCATTGAGAATCTAAAAAGAAAGTTGTTTACGATTAACTTTAACTCCAAATTGCATTAGAGCTCATTGATATTCCTCTTTAATAAAAAAAAACTTGATTCATTTTATTTAATCTCTTTTTTTGTAGGAATACAAAGAGATGCAACTTATGAGTAGAATGTACTTCTAAATAAATTCCATTGTTTCAAGCAAACCATTTGATGCAACCAAATTAAACTAATAAAACTACCAAATTGAGGGCTACATATTAAACCCACCAGAAGAAGGCTCGTCGCAGCTACAACAAGAAATTTAAAAAACCCTTGTAAGAATAAGGCTTAGAAAGAAAGTAATCGCACAGTAAAACATTGACAAAAAGATACAAAATAGTAGGATAAACAAGAAATCAGATTCAAACTATATCAACATCAAAATGGAAAAATATACTACCTGATGACCAAATTGATTCATAGACAAGCTTGGATATGCAAAAGCAAAATCAAATCTTCAGCTACATACACTGGTTCCACACTTTCACTCCGGCAGCTCAAAGATCCAGACCGCACCGGTGTTAGAATAACGCCATTTTTTTCTATCTAGAATAGGGGTTTTCTCCCTTTCTTTTTCATTTTTAGAAATAGCGTTCTTTGCCCTTTTACATTCATTTTGTAGGTTTTTATAATTAATAAAATAAATAAAATAGTCTATATGCCCTTATTTTCTAAAGAACAAATAATTTGTGGGAGCGGAAATTGTTTTTGGATAAAAGAGACAACCAAAGGAGCTTAAAAGAGATTAATTTTTTTTAATATCATTGTTTATTTTTATTAAGTAAAATATGGATGACTTAGTTTTTTTTATAGGCACGCGATTCTTTTCTCAATTATAAAATTTATGTTATGATTTATTTTTAATTAGGTAAATATAGATTTGTTAATTAAACAAATAAATATGATCATTTCTTAGACGACGAGGGCATATGTATCACCTATTACATCAATAGAAGAAAAGACATTTTGGTGGTAATTGTTAGGGGGGGGGGATTTATTGTCTATCGCTGTCCTCTATGATGGATTAGATGGGGGACTTCAGATGTGGTATTTTTTGTTGCGGCAAGTGTAAGCAATTTAAGCAAGGTCTCTTATTAATAGTTAGGAAACCCTAGTGGTTATCTCTCAACACGAGCCCTTCTTGTTATGGGCTTCCCATTGTGAGACCCATTGACCAGCATGGGTAACCTTTTAACAATATTTTCATGATTGATTAGAACATATTTTTACATGTCCCTCTCTCGTGACTAGACTTTTGTCTTCTCACAATTGGATCAAATCATGATTCTTTTAGAATTGGTAATGTTGGATTATATGTGTTTCTCACACAATTTTTTAAGGTGTACTATAATTCGCCTAAGCTTTTTAATACCTTCTCACAAGGAAGACACTGTATCATCATGAGAAATCTCGATAGATTCTTTTTAATTTTAAATCTTCACATGATGCTTTATTCCTCTTTTTTCTTTTTGGTAAGATTGGATCATATGTGATTCTCGCACGATTTTTAAAGTATATTATAATTTGTTCATGGGATCATCATGAAAAATCCTGGTAGATTCTTTTTAATTTTTAACCTTCACTTGACGCTTTAATCCTATGTTTTTTATTGTAGTATATTTCTACTAATACGAACCATCCATTATAATGTAGTAACATACATCACGTGACACAAATTCCATATCAATTACACTTTAGTCACACAATTGGACATGTAATTAAAATTTAAAATGTGTACTACTACTATTTTGACACTTTCTGTAAAATTTTAAATAAAATTTTTGAACTATCTGGTAACTACAAGTATTTACTTGACGAATATTTGTTAAATAATTAATATAGTTGATAGTTAATGGGCCAAGTTCATAGTTTATCTAATACTCTTTACAACTTGGCACATGTATTGAAATAAGTTAGTGCGATTTAATATTTTTTTATATCATGATTTGAGTAGGAAAAAGAAAAGATAGAGGGGAAAGGGACCCTGCAAGACGAGAACGACTTCAGGTAAAACAAATTCCAATCATACTATATTCATTCTATATGCTTTTTTTGATTGTTTATATGAATAATGACTATTTGGTATTGGGTGAAAGATAAAGAGAGAGTTTGATAGGGCGGCTGGTAAATTTTATAGATGTGGATAAAATTTAAGCTTGATGGAAGGTTGATTTCAATAGAGGATTAATTAATATGGGGGCCAACCATTGGAAGGCAATGTGATAATTTGGGGTTTAGAGAAAAAGGGGAGCTTGACTTGCAGTTTGTCATGGCCGCCACCGGTTACGAAATCAGTGGCTTCAATTTTTATAAATATTAATGGATTTTCATATTATAAATTTAGTTTTTAATATAATGGACCTAGGCTTTACCTATTGTAATATGGGTGTCTACGGACTTACTTGCTTATGAATATTGCATATTTGATAGATTGAGAATATTCACAAGCTTTACAAAAGGGAATGGCGAAATCTTGAAGATTTGTGACACGTGTTCGACATTAAGGTATGTTAAGACTGAAGGATTATTTTCTAATAAAAGATTAAAAATGAAATAGACAACGTGTAAGGGCAAAAGATGGGATTCTCGTACAAGTGATATTATGAGCATTGGTACGAGTACCGGTGTTATAAAGAGAAAGTTTATTACTATAAAATGATATATTATAATCGGAGAATGCCAAAGCATATGGGCATTAGCTGATTTATTATTGACTTGATTTCTTTTGTATGATTGTATTTGTTTGTTGAACCCATAAATTTGTGATAGTTGAGGTGATTATATATCATATTGATATTTGATTGATTGAGATTCATCCTCAACCCCCTTTATTGATATTATAATGTGCATATGCATTGACATGAGATTGAGTATAAGTTGGAAATGTGGCGATCATCTGTGCTGGAGATTGTCAGATGTTATGATTATAAGTTGGGCACGTGGAGATCTTCTGTGATGGGGATTATGTGATTTAATTATAGTGATATAATATCATCCACACAGACATGTGGAGATCATATGTGTTGGTATATAGACCTCACAAGTCCCCTATGGGTCATTTACTCTTGATGTATTTCAGAGAAGTATCATGTATATAGGGTTGAGAGACTACTTGGCATTCGAGGCATCTCATTTCATGGTGTTGCATTTTATTTGATATCATTAAATCCTTTATTCTTATTTGATTATGTGCTTACTGGGTGGTTGACATTATGTGACATTTGATTATCCCTAATTGATGAAATTTGACTAATAAGTATAATGTAGACTTATAATATTAAAGGATGATTTTCTTATATACTCTTTTCACTACTTTCTCATTTTCGATCTATGATACATACTAATTGCACGTGGTTTCGTACTCATACTACACTTGTTGCACCTTTCTGTGGTGCAGATCTAATTTCAGATACGAGCGCATGTCGTGAAGCTTTTTTTAGTTTGATCTTGGATTATCTTAGAGTTATGGTGAGTTGCTTGATTGTTCCGCAGCCCACACCTCCCTCTATCTTGTTATTTATTATGTTAGTTTCGTATTCAGACAAGATATTTCTTACATATAGGCTTGCCATATAGTTTCAGAGTTACACTGTATTTTAGAAGCTCTTGTACTTAATAAACTAAAATCTTGGGTGGTATTTTAGTTTTCCGCACTTCATACTCATTAAACCCTTAGCATTTGAGATATTCTACTTGTTGTTTATTTATTTTTATATTTTCACCTTATTTATTTAATTAATTTGGTAAAACTAGTGGGCTGGCTTACCTATCAGTTTGAAACATAGGTTCCATCAGGACATGTGAATTTGGGTCATGATGAATTGGTATAAGAGACCTAGGTAAATTGGTCTCACAAGTAAAAGAGTAATGTCTAGTAGAGTCTTGCGGATTGGTATGATGACGTCCATACTTATCTTCGAGAGGCTATAAGACATTTAGGAAACTTCTATCCTTTCATTCCTTCTCGTGCGTACTTCATTTTGTTAAAATTCTATTCTTGTTGTCTTATTCTCTCACAAATGATGAGGAGTCGTGCATTGGTGATCAAAGCTTGTACCCGTACCCATTATTAGGTTTATTGAATGAGGTAGATACACGAGTGAAGTCACGTTAGAGACTGTGTTGCAATACTTTTTGATAAAAGGCCTATACTGACCATTGATGTGAAGAAAGTGATAGAAGGGGTCATGATCATGAATAGTCTGACCTATATTAGTATCTTTTGTGAGAATGCATATGAATTTATATCAATTGCTATGAGGGGTTTCACGATCTTTTATTAGTGGAGTCCCATGGAGTTAACTACAGATCGTTTTATAATATTATACCTATCAAGCAATGGTGAAGATATTACATTACTAGTAGGCCAACTAAGCTATCTCCACTCTCATGGACTCAATTTACTCAAGTTGTTTTCTCCACACAATGAGAGGGAGAGTAAGAGGGATAAACTTGAGGGTTTGCAACAAGAGGATATGTCAGACACTAAGTATGATGTCAAATTCTATGTCTTGGTTAGAAACGCTTCAATGTAACTTTCTATCGAGGTCCAGACAGTGAAAATACTTCTCAAAAGGTTGATTATTTTATTAGCATGAGAACTTCTCAAGTTGTTGCTTCTGGTGTTCAATATTTGGAAGTGATAGATGTTTCCAAGGATGTAGAAATGAATCAACGTCAGGGATTTGAGTACTGTGAGGGTAAGGGGGTCTGTCATTCAAGTTGGATAGGGTATGTGAGTCACTTAATATTCATGTACATATTTTTACTTATGTTGGATATATCATTGTGGTAGATCGAGTATATCGATCGTGTGTAGTTACCATGTCGGGATATAATACTAAAGTGGATTTGAAGACGTATTTATGATAGATTTTTTTATGTTATTCTTGAGATGAATTGGTTATCTTCTTATCACGTAATTTAGAACTGCCATACGAAGATATTTACATATGCTATGCTTGAAATTCTTATAGTATAGTGAAGAGGGTCTCTTAATCACAATTCAAAAAGGTTCATATCATTTATTAGGGTCATCGATTGGTAGAGAGAGGATGTTGGTCAACTTGGAACATGTTCGAAACACTAGTACAGACACTTATATGCTTGAGTTTATTCAGTTGGTGAGTGAGTTTTTGGAGGTCTTTAGACCGATCACGTTTTCAACCTGATTGTGATATTGTTTTTTATACCAATTTAGAGCTAGACACTCAACTCATTTTTATTCTGCCATGTCGTATGGATTTGGTCAGATTTAAAATGTTGAAAGAGCAGTTGCATGATTTGTTAAACAAGGGATTCAATTGACCGAGTGTATCTCCTTTGGGTGCTCCAGTGTTATTTGTGAAACATAAAGATGGATCTATGAGCATATGAATTGACTATAGGCAGTTGAACAAGGTTACCATCAGAAATATACGAGATACCTCGTATTGATGGTTTATTTTTTCAGCTTCACGTTGCTTCAGTTTTCTCCAAGATTGACTTGAGATCTGGTTATCATCAACTAAAGGTTAGGAGAGATGATATCCCTAAGACAACTTTCGGGACACATTATGACCATTATGAGTTTCAGATAATATCGTTTTCGGCTGACTAATACCCCAACAGCTTTTATGGATTTCACGCATGGGGTGTTCTGGCCATACTTAGATTCATTTGTTATTATCTTTATATATTATATATTGATATACTCTCTTATTAAGAAGGATCACGAGCATCATTTAGGGATTGCTCTTTAAAACCGTAAGAAGATCAAGCCGTATGCAAGATCTTAAAGTATGATATTTGGTTAGTTCAGTGGCATATTTTGAACATGTAGTGTTCAAGAAAGGTTTTATGATAGATCCCAAGAGGATTGACGCAGTTTGGAAATGTGTAAGGCTTTCTTCAATTTGGAGTTCTTAAGCCTTGCTGGTTATTATCAATGATGTTCTTATTTATTGCATCCGCATTGACTAGATTGATCTTGAAGTAAGTGGGTTTTTAGTGGGTTGATGTATGTGAGGTGTGCTTCTTAAAGCTTAAGACCTTATTTACTACTACTCATATTTTGAATTTACCCGTGGAGTTTGAGTCATATCATTAGATTGTGTTGCATTTCATTGCATCTCATTACATCCTTTATTCTTATTTTATTTTGTGCTTAATGGGTGGTTGAACATTATGTGATATTTGATTATCCCTAATTGATGAAATTGGATTGATAAGTATAATGTAGATTTGTAAAATTAAAGGATGATTTTCTTATATACTCCTATCACTACTTTTTCTTTGTCGGTCAATGAGACATACTAGGTAAACGTGGTTTCATGGTCATACTACACTTATTGCACCTTTCTAGGTGTAGATTTAATTCCAGATACGAGCACATCTCATGGAGCTTTCTTTGTTCGAGCTTGGATTATCTGCTTGGTTGTTCTACAACCCACACCTCCCTATATCTTATCATTTATTATGTTGTTTTCATATTCGTACAAGATATTTCTTACGTTTAGGCTTGTCATTTAGTTTCAGACGTGCACCATATTTTTGAAGCCCTCTTACTTATGACACCAAAATCTTTGGTGGTGTTTTAGTTTTCCGCAGTTCATACTTATGAAAGACTTAGCGTTTGAGATATTCTACTTGTCGTTTATTTGTTTTTATTTTTTCACATTATTTATTTAATTAATTTGACAAAACTAGCGGATTGGCTTACCTATTGGTTGGAAACATAGGTGCCATCAGGACATATGAATTTGGGTCGTTACATAAAATCTAATGGGTTTTACATTGCTCTTGTCCTTCTCTCGTGCCTGGACCTTTGTCTTCTCTTACTATAGGCTAAATCATGAGCCTTCTTGGATTGCAATGTTGAATTATATAATTTGCCTAGGCCATTTAATATCTTCTCACGATGAAGACATGGGATGATCATGAGAAATTCCGATAGATTGTTTTTATTTTTCAACCTTGACTTGACGTTGTCTTCCTATTATGTCATTTTAGTACAATTCTAATTAATACTAACCATCTATTATCATGTTGTAACATACATCATGTGACATTAATTCCTCATTCATGACACTTTAGTTATGCAATTTGAAATGTGCTTAATATTTAAAATCTAATGGGTTTTACATTGGTCTTGTTTTATCTTCCATCATAAATTCAAAATTGAAGAGTTTTAGGTTCATTTATTTTTTTAGTATATTTCTGAGATAACACATAAGTACTCCATGAACTATACCTGAACTTCTAGCGACACACCAGAAATTACTGTGATTTCAATCGTAGAATCAATAATGAGCAATGCAAAATAAAGAAAATCAAAATAGTAGGCATAGAAGCAAAACCTTAGTAATGATCTTACTGACATAAAAATGTATACCAAGAATTCCTCACTATTATAACGTTACATTTTTTGAAGAACAAGAATTTCGGGAGAGGAGCTTGAAACCCTAAAATTTGCTCTACTTGAGGTTTGCTCTATGTTTGGGAGTAGAATAAGATAGAAACTCAGAGAACTCCTATAATATCCTCCCCTATTTGATGTTAAAACAACGCAATTTAGACTTGGTCAAACCTCAGATTAAAAAGGGAAAAGGTTGCATGAATTATAACTACTTTTCAGGTTTACGAGATCAGTCTATGATTCGTGGAACTTTCTATGGGTCATACAACAGTCTCGTAGAAAGGGAGAAAATATTTTTTGAAAAATCAAGTTTCTGAATTTTTCTAAGGCTCACCAGAACGTTTCGTCAAATGATCTACGAGTCATAGATGAGTCTCATAGGTAGGTCCCAAACTTAGTGAAATTTTGAGATCAAGGTGTATTTCTGTAGTTGGGTTCTATGGACTGTTGAAAATTTTTAGGTCCTAAAATGCCACACTTTAAACCCATTCTCCTATTTCCCCAAAACACAACAAAATTCATTCTCCTAAATTCCATTTGAACCAAAGGAAGAAGAATAAGAAGTTAGGGTTCATTCAAGGGCATCAATTCACCACTCATCTTAGGCTTTGAGTAGCAAGGTATGTGGGTATTCACTCATGGAGTTCTTTCCACCGTGAGATCCCCATGGTTTCAATTTCTCAATTCAATTTCAAATTAATCAAGTTAGGGTTTCAATTCAATCTTTATGGGTTCCCTTCAAAGTATGATTTTATTGATTAATCCCTATCTTCTAACGCATGATTTTGAGTTTAATTTACATTAACCTAAAAATGCAGATTTTGAGAAGTTGCAGGTGCAACACATGGTTGCCATCCACGGACCGTAGGTTAGACCACGGCCCTTGCTGGTGGTCCGTGGTTCACCATTGCAACCCCTCCCCAAACCCAGCTCATAAAATCGGCTAAGTATCGACCTACGGTCCGTAGGTCAGACCACGGCCCATGGATCGAGACCCCTTTTACCCAGCCTTTGATGTAACTGACGGCAACTCAGCACAGACCGTTGTTCGATCCACGGTCCGTAGGTCTGACCATAGGTGAGGGTCAGCAGCCAGTTAGAGGAAAATTGTTGATTGGGTCAACTTAAAATGGCCATAACTCTTAGCAAAAAAGGAATTATGTGTCCCATCACCTACGATATGATAAATAATTGAATCCTCTTTTCAACGCCATTGAGTTTGCTAAAATCCGACCTTTGAATAGAAAGTTATCCTCGTTTTAGTGAAGCCCTGTCGGCAGACTTGACCTACGACCCCAATATACGGACCGTAGGTTGACATACGGCCGGTAGGTCCCGTCCGTCGGTCACTCCGACAATAGTTAAGTCAGGGGCCTGTTGGTCTTTTCCTATTTCATTGGATCCATAAGCTACGTCCTTTAGACCCTAAATTATGAGGATTTAGTCAGTTTAAGCCTGGAAACATAACTAGAACTTACCTAAGTCAAATCATCCATCAAAACTTAGAAAAATTAGAGCGTAACAGGAGAAGAGAAGTCAAGAACCCTAGTTCAAGAACGCAACAAGATTCCATCAGTTCAAGCCCCGTAATCGAAAGATTTCTCCGTGGAATTCGTCACCAGGTATATGGGATTTCACTAGTGGGTTCATTTTTCCCATTAAGTCCATAGATTTCAATCAGAATCTTGAGTCCCTTATCATGACTAGACCTAGGGTTTCTAGAACTCCAGCAGATTATCATGCATTAGTTATCTACATGTTCCAAATCAGATTATCATGTTACTACTTGGTTTCTTGCATGAATTTCAGAACCCTAGCTATGTATTTGCTTAGTTCTTGAATTACATATGCTAGGTCAGATATTTCAGTTATTTTAGATAGACATGCCTTAGTTTTGAATGAATAATTATTAGTTATTAATGTGCATTCTCAGTTTGCATGTCAGTTTTGAGCTATCCAGTATATTATAGAAATTTAGTCATAATGTGTTAATCACTTAATCTATTAGGAGTAGCATAATATCGAGTTGGACTAGGGTTCATAGTAACCTAATAGTCCTAGAACTACGAGCCACGTAGGTGTCAGTCCCCTCTGTGGGAAATATCAGTTAGTAATCATGCTAGTCATGCTTCTATACCTTTGGCCGGGTATATTGGGCCCTTTCAATGTGGCGTATACATCGGACTCCACATTTAGCTCGTGTGGTATTATTGTCGGTTATTAGTAGCCCCCATAGTTCAGTCAAATTCTATTGCATTGACCTCATTTACAGTACAGTCAGTATTCAATTTCAGGATGTTATAAATTTGGTCAATGCATTCAGCTAACTCAATATTCAGCATCTATATCATGTTCAGATTATATCATTGCTTTATTGCTTTGTTCAGTTATATGTTATTTCAGCTTTATTCTATCCTACATGCTCAGTACCTTTCAAGTACTGACGTATACTCTGCGCTACATCTTCTCGTGATGTAGGTTCAGGTTCTCCGCATCTAGATCATGCTTAGATCGGTTCCTGATCTCCAGTTCACCAGAATCAGTGGTGAGTCGTCATTTTCCTAGGATAATAGTCATGAGTTTCTTTTCAGTATTTTTAGTCCTTTAGTTTCTGTTTTAATAGACTTAGTTGCGGCCTGTCCCAGCATTTCTAGTAAGTTAGAAGCTATTTTCAGACATTGATAGATTCAACTTAGTATTGAGTTAATAATTTTCTTGTATTAAACTCATCAATTTTTATTCATTTAAGTTATAGTATATGGGTATTCCCCATCCCTTTCATTTTATGTATAATTATAGCTTTCGTACAGTCTTTTATTATTCAGTTATCTTTAGTATGCTCATGATTATGCCAACAGGGTTAGCTTGGGGTGACTTGTGATCCTAGGTCCTGTGTCCGCGTCCAGGGGGTAGCCTTGGGGCGTGACAAACTTGGTATCAGAGCATTAGGTTTAAGAGTCCTAGGATGTCTGAAAAGCCGCACTAAGTAGAGTCCTTTTCATGGGTGTGAAGTGCACCACATCTAATGAGAAGGAGGCTATGAAGTGTTTTAGGAAAACTTCACTTTCTTGATATTCTTATCGTGCGTTGGTATGATCTCCTTTCTAATCCATCGTTATGCACTTAAGATCATGCCTCCTCTTAGAGCTTACGCAAGGAGTGCTAATGCACGCAATGCTAACATAGTTCCTTTAGTCCCAGATCAGGAAGTTTCTAATGCAAAATTCAGGAACACAAATTCAGCTTTTGGTTCAGATATGACCAACAAGAACAATCAGAAGGTTCTAGTTCCTACTAATAGAAATGATGGATCAGTGGCAACTAGAGTTTGAGAGTTTTTTAGGATGAATCCGCCCGAGTTCTTAGGGTCATAAGTTGGTTAGGACCCACAATACTTCGTTGATGAGGTTAAGAAAATCTTTGGAGTGATGCAAGTGACTGATAATGGTAGGGTTGAGTTGGCATCCTACCAGCTTAAGGATGTGGCTCACATATGGTACACTCAGTGGAAAGATTCAGGGGCTACTTTATCTTTTATGACTCCCTATATAGAAGTAATCTTAGGTGTCAGTCCAGAAACACTCTCAGAACCCTTCTCAGTCTCTACTCCAGTCGGTGACCCAGTTATAGCCAGACGGGTATACAAAAATTGCCCTATCAGCAGATCTTTTAGAGTTAGAAATTATATACTTCGATGTCATTCTAGGCACGGATTGGTTACATTCCTGTTATGCCTCAGTCGATTGTAGAACTAGGATTGTTCGTTTTCAGTTTCCAGACGAACAAATCTTAGAATGGAAGGGTAGTAGCTTAGCGCCTATGGGTCGATTCATTCCTTACCTTAAGGCCAAAAAGATGATTTCTAAGGGTTATCTCTATCATCTAGTTTGGGTTAAGGATTCAAGCTCCGAAACCCCAACTCTTGTGTCAGTTCCAGTGGTTAATGAGTTCCCAGAAGTGAATCAAGAAGATCTTCCCGTAGTTCCTCCCAAAAGGGAAACCGACTTTGGAATTGATCTACTTCCAGATACCCAGCCTATTTCTATTCCTCCTTACAGAATGACTCCAGCTGAGCTTAAGGAATTGAAAGAGCAGTTGAAAGACCTTCTAGATAAGGGCTTCATTAGACCTATTATTTCGCCATGGGATGCACCAGTGTTGTTTGTGAAGAAGAAAGATGGTTCACTCAGAATGTGTATTGACTACAGACAGTTGAAAAAGGTCACCATCAAGAATAAGTATCCCATCCCCAGAATTGATGACTTGTTTGACCAACTTCATAGTGCTAGTCATTTCTCAAAGATAGACCTCAGATCTGGTTATCATCAGCTCAGAGTCCGGGATAGTGACATTCCGAAGACAACCTTCAGAACTCGGTATGGTCATTATGAATTCGTAGTAATGTCATTTGGACTAACTAATGCTCCTGCAACTTTCATGGATCTGATGAACACAGTGTTCAAGTAGTACTTGGACTTGTTCGTTAACATCTTTATTGATGATATCCTCATTTACTCTAGAAATGAGGAAGAACATGTGAGTAATTTGAGGGTTGTCCTGCAAACTCTCAAATATCGCCAGTTATTCGCTAAGTTTAGCAAATGGGAGCTTTGGTTACAATATATTGCTTTCCTTAGGCATATAGTATCCAGCGAAGGGATCCGAGTGGATTCTCATAAAATAGAAGCACTGAAACAATGGCCCAGACCTACCTCTGCTATAGATATCAAAAGGTTTTTAGTTCTAGTGGGGTATTACAGAAGGTTCATGGAAGGATTTTCATCCATCGTCTCACCATTGACTAGGTAGACTCAGAGGATGGTCAAGTTTCAGTGATCAGATGATTATGAGAAAAGCTTCACAGAACTGAAAACTAGGTTAACTACAACGCCTGTTTTGACTCTACCAGAGGGTTCAGAAGACTATATTATATATTGCGATGCATCCAGAGTTGGCCTAGGTTGTGTGTTGATGCAACAAGATAAGGTTATAGCTTATGCTTCTAGACAATTTAAGGTGCATGAGAAGAACTATCCAACTCATGACCTCGAGCTTGCAGCAGTGGTGTTTGCACTTAAGATTTGGAGACATTACTTGTATGGTGCTCACGTAGATGTGTTCACAGACCATAAGAGCCTTCAATATGTATTCACCCAGAGAGAGTTGAATATTCGCCAGAGAAGATGACTTGAGTTAAACAAGGATTATGACATGAGTTTGCATTACCATCCTGGTAAGGCAAATGTAGTAGTAGATGCCCTTAGCAGACTATATATGGGTAGTGTAGCACATATTGAGGAAGAAAGAAAAGAGCTAGCGAAGGATGTTCACAGACTTACTCGCCTAGGAGTTCATCTTATGAGCATATCAGATGGTGGTGTAACGGTTCAGAATTGGGAAGAATCTTCTTAGGTAGTCGAAGTTAAGAAAAAACAAGACAATGATCCGATATTTCTCGAACTCAAGCGTGCAGTCCATCAACAGAGAGTTGAGGTTTTCTCCCAATGGGGAGATTGTTTGCTTCGTTACCAGGGTCGAATATGTGTTCCTATGTGGGCGAGTTGAGACAACATATTCTTGCAGAGGCCCATAACTCCAGATATTCTATCCATCCAGGCGCTATTAAGATGTACTGCGATCTGCGGGAAGTCAATTGGTGGAATAGTATGAAATGAGATATAGCAGATTTTGTGGCTAAGTACCCCAATTGCCAGCAAGTCAAGGCAGAATATCAGAAACCAGGAGGTATGACTCAAGAGATTGACATTCCTACTTGGAAGTGGGAAGTGATCAACACGGACTTCATCACAGGTTAACCTCGTACTCGCAGACATCATGACTCCATTTGGGTAATAGTTGACAGATTTACTAAGTCTTTACGCTTTTTGGCGGTCAAGACTACACATTCGGCGGAGGACTACGCCATGCTTTACCTTAATAAGATTGTGAGGTTGCGTGGGGTTCCTTTGTATATCATCTTAGATAGAGGTCCTCAGTTTACCTCTCATTTTTAGAAGTCATTTCAGAAAGGTCTTGGTACTCAAGTTAATCTTAGCATAGTATTTCACCCACAGACAAATGGTCAGGCAGAGCGTATCATTCAAACCTTAGAGGACATGTTAAGAGCTTGTGTGATCGACTTCAAGGGTAGTTGGGATGATCACCTTCCTCTTATAGAGTTCGCCTATAATAATAGCTACCATTCCAACATTCAGATGGCCTCTTATGAGGCATTGTATGGGAGTAGATGTAGATCTCCAGTTGGTTAATAGGACCAAATTCAGTCCAAGATGCTATGGAGTAAGTGCAACTCATTAGAGATAGACTTAAGACTGTCCAGAGTCTCCAGAAGTCTTATGCATATGTGATATGAGGGGAATTAGAGTTCCAAGTTGATGAGTTGGTTTTTCCTGAAAGTGTCACCTATGAAAGGGGTGATGAGATTTGGAAAGAAAGGGAAGCTCAGTCCTAGATATGTAGGTCCTTATAAGATTCTGAAGAGGATTGGTAAAGTGTCTTAAGAGTTAGAGTTGCCAGCATAATTTGCTGTAGTGCATCCAGTTTTTCACATTTCACTTTTGAAGAAGTGTGTGGGTGATCCAGCATCCATAGTGCCATTAGAGAGTGTGGCCATTAAAGGTAGTCTCTCGTATGAGGATGTACCAGTTGAGATTCTTGATCGTCAGGTTAGAAGGTTGAGAAACAAAGAAGCTGCTTCAATTAAGGTTTTGTGGAGGAGTCAATCCGTAGAGGGAGCTACTTGGGAAGCAGAAGCAGCCATGAAGTCCAAGTATCCTCACCTCTTTCCTTCCAATTTCATTCCAGCTTGATGTAATAGTTCCTCTTCAGTTTTTCAGTCATTCATGTGCTAATTCAGTCTTAGTATTTTGTTCGTTCAGTCAACCTTCCATTTTCACCGTCTTTGCATGTTCTCAAAACTTAGTTCAGTCAGAAATCAGTTTCTAGTACTTAGTGGTAGGGATTGCAGCTTCTTCACTCCATACTCAGGTAGTTTAGTCTTCATTCGAGGACGAATGGTCCCAAGGGGGAGATAATGTAACACCCCATATTCGAAACAGACCAAAAATACAGATTTTGAGAAGTTGCAGGTGCAATCCACGGACCGTAGGTCAGACCATGGCCCGTGCTGGTGGTCCGTGGTTCACCACTGCAACCCCTCCCCAAACCCAGATCAGAAAATCAGCTAAGTCTCGACCCACGGACAGACCCACGGTTCGTAGGTCAGACCACGGTCTGTGGTATGTCTCCATGGATCGAGGCCCCCTTTACCCAGCGTTTGACGCAAATGATGGTCGACCAGAATGGATCGTCGTTAGATCCACGGTCCGTAGGTCTGACCGTAGGTGAGGGTCAACAGCCAGTTAGAGGAAAATTGTTGATTGGGTCAACTTCAAATGGTCATAACTCTTATAAAAAGGTAATTATATGTCCCATGACCTATGATATGATAGATAATTGAATCCTCTTTCCAACACCACTGAGTTTGCTAAAATCTGACCTCCGAGTAAACGTTATGCTTGTTTTAGTGAAGCCCTGTCGGGCATACTTGACCTACGACCCCAATCTACGGACCGTAGGTTGACCTACAGTCCGTTGGTCACTCCGACAGCAGTTAAGTTAGGGGTATGTTGGTCTTTTCTTATTTTGTTGGATCCCTAAGCTACGTCATTTAGACCCTAAATTATGAGGTTTTAGTCAGTTTAAGCCTAGAAATTTAACTAGAACTTACCTAAGTCAAATCATTCATCAAAACTTAGTCAAAAATTAGAGCGTAACAGGAGAAGAGAACTCAAGAACCCTAGTTCAAGAACGCAACAAGATTCCACCAGTTCCAACCTCAAAATCGAAAGATTTTTTCGTGGAATTCGTCACCAGGTATGTGGGATTTCACCAGTGGGTTCCTTTCGCCCATTAGGTCTCTAGATTTCAGTCAGATTGTTGATTCCCTTATCATGACTAGACCTAGGCTTTCTAGAACTTCAACAAATTATCATGAATTAGTTATCTACATGTTCCAAATCAGATTATCATGTAACTACTTGGTTTCTTGCATGAATTTCAGAACCCTAGCTATGTATTTATTTAGTTCTTAAATTACACATGCTAGGTCAGATATTTCAGTTATTTCAGATATACATGCCTCAGTTTTGAATTCATCATGATCAGTTATTAATGTGCATTCTCAGTTTGCATGTCAGTTTTAAGCTATCCAGCATATTACAAAAATTCAGTCATAATGTGTTAATCATTTAATCTATTGGGAGTATCATAATACCGAGTTGGACTAGGGTTCAGCGTACTCGAATAGTCCCAAATTTGCGAGCCACGTAGGTGTAAGTCCCCTCTGTGGGCAATATCAGTTAGTGATCACGCCAATCATACCTCTGTACCTTTGGCTGGGTATATTGGGTCTTCTCGATGGGGCGTATACATCAGACTCCACATTTAGCTCATGTGGTTTTATTGTCGGTTATTCGTAGCTCCCACAGTTCAGTCAGATTCTATTGCATTGACCTCATTTACAGTACAGTTAGTATTCAGTTTTAGGATGTTATAAATTTGGTCATTGCATTAAACTAACTCAGTATTCAACATCTATATCAAGTTCATATTATATCATTGCTTTATTTCTTTGTTCAATTATATGTTATTTCAGCTTTATTTTATCCTGCATGCTCAGTACCTTTCAAGTACTAACGTATACTCTTCGCTACATCTTTTTGTGATGTAGGTTCAGGTTCTCAGCATCCAGATCACGCTTAGATCGGTTCACAATCTCCAGTTCAGCAGAATCAATGGTGATTTCTTATTCTCCGAGGACAATAGTCATGAGTTTCTTTTTAGTATTTTTAGTCCTTTAGTTTCAATTTTTCTAGACTTAGTTGGGGCCTGTCCCAGCATTTCTAGTCTGTTAGAGGCTATTTTCAGACATAGATAGATTCAACTTAGTAATGAGGTAATATCTTTTATGTATTAAAATCATCAATTTTCATTAATCTCAGTTATAGTATATGGGTATTCCCCATCCCTTTCATTTTATGTATGATTATAGCTTCCGCACAGTCTTTTATTATTCAGTTATCTTTAGTATGCTCATGATTATGCCAACAGGGTTAGCTTGGGATGACTTGTGATCCTAGGTCTTGTGTTCGCATCTAGAGGTAGCCTCGGGGCGTGACATGCATACTTGTGACTAAATTGTTTTATTAATGAACTGTTCCATGCTCTTACCTCCCGAACTCATAGCTAGTTTATCATTCTACTGGATTGAAGATTGGTCGAGTTCTCATGTTTCGAGGACCGTGACGCTTTTATTTCTTTTATATTTATTTTTTTGGATGTTGTATGTGGTATATGAGTTATGTCCCAATCACTCCTTTGTCATTTAGATGAAGTTTTCAGATTAGGTTAGACTTCCTCTTTGTCAAACTTTTTTATAATATAAGATTACTATTTTTGAAATATTTACTTCTATTATCTCGAATGATGTATGCTAATTGGCCTGTGTAGGACCTTTTGGGGGTTATATATGCCATGTTACACCTATTGTGTACTTTGGATCGTAACAAATTTGGTATACAAAGCACAAGGTTTATAAACATCCTAGGATCGAGTAGAGTTTTGTTCATGATTGTGAAGCACACCACATTTATGAATAGAAAGCTATATGTCACTCCCCGAGGCTACCCCCTTGACGTAAAATGAGACCTACGATCACGAGTGACCCCAAGCTAACCATGTGTCTGGCATATATCAAGCATACTAAAAATAACTGAATAAGACATGTACTATGCGGAAGCTAAAACGATGGATAACTGAAAATGGGGAAAAACCCAACCAGTCTGAATATATATAATATAATGAAAGTCTAGAGATGACTGAAACACCACTTAACAACTCAAGCTGGATCTACTACTATGTCTAAAAAAGCCTCTAACTGAGTTGTGTTGCTGGGATATGCCCCCAGCTGACTCTAATAAAAATTGAAACTAAAAATAATGACTAAAATGAAAGCATGTCTATTGTCCTCGAAATATGAGGATTCACCACTGAAGCTGCTAAATGCGGACCAAAAATTGATCTAAGCATGATCTGGATGCTGACTACCTGAACCTACATCATGAAAGGATGAAGCACAGAGTATGCGTCAGTACTTGGAATGTACCGAGCATGCATGATATAGATACTAAGCTGAAAAAGTATATATAAGCTAAACAAAGCATAACTGAGCAATGACATAAGCTGAGAAAAAATGTAAATACTGAAACACATTTCAAAAGCTAAGTTGAATGCAATGACAAATTACAAATCATGAAAATAACATGTTGAACCAAATGCTCACGTATATACTGAAATCTTGGTTAAATGCACTAATATTCTTACTGTGGGAGCTACTATTAACCGACATAAACCATGTGAGCTATTCGTGGAGTCCGATGTATACGCCCATCGAGAGGACCCAATATACCTTGACAGAGGTATAAAGGCATGACTGGCGTGATCACTAAATCGGATGCCCAACAGAGGGGACTTATAATCCTATGCGGGCATGTAGTTTTGGGACTATGAGGGTACGCGGAACCTTAGTCAAGCTAGGTGGCGTTGGAAGGAGGATTCAATTATCTTTAATTTGATAGGTCATGAGCCACCTAATTTGTTTTGTGCTAAAAGATATGACCGTTTGAAGTTGACCCAACAATTATTTTCCTCCAATTGGCTATAGACCCTCACCTACGGTCAGACCTACAGTCCGTAGGTCCAACCACGGACCGTAGTGGTGGACCGTGGGTGGTATCAGATACCATCAAAATTTGGACCTTAACAACGGAACCCCACCTTCTATATGTGGTTCTACCTACGGTCCGTGGGTGGTTCTGTTGGTACTGGCACCAGTTTTATAGAAAACTAGGATTTTCTCCATTTTGAGATCTGAGGTGTTAATTATCTCCCCCTTGAGAACATTTGTCCTCGAATAAAGTCTAAACAAACTGAAGATATTGAGACTGAATTACACAAGAGTAAACTGAGAGACTGGAGAGGAACTATTACCTCAAGCTAAAACGGAATCGAAAGGAAATAGGTGAGGATACTTGGGCATAATGGCTACTTCTGCTACTCCCTCTACGGACTGACTCCTCCACAAAACCTTCATTGAAAGGACTTCCTTATTTCTCAACCTACGAACTTGACGGTCAACAATTTCAACTAGCACCTCTTCATAAGTGAGAATATCCTGCACAACCACACTCTCTAATGGCGCCATTGATGTCACATCACCCACACACTTCTTCAACAAGGAAATGTGAAAGACCGGATGAACCGCTGCTAGTTCTACTGGCAACTCTAACTCATCAGCCACATTACCAACCCTTTTCAGGATTCTGTTAGAACCTACATATCTAGGACTAAGCTTCCCTTTCTTCCCAAATATCAGCACCCCTTTCATAGGTGATACCTTTAGGAAAAACCAATCATCAATTTCAAACACTAAGTCCCTTCTCATCATATATGCATAGGACTTCTGACGACTCTGAGCTATCTTTAGTCTATCTCTAATGAGCTGAACCTTTTCCATAACCTCATGAACTGAATCCGGCCCAATCAAGGCTACTTCACCTACTTCAAACCAACCAATTGGGAACCTGCATCTACGCCCACATAGTGCCTCATACGGGGCCATCTAAATATTGGAGTGGTAGTTGTTATTATACGCGAATTCTATGAGAGGTAATTGATCATCCCAGTTACCCTTAAAATCGATCACGCAAGCTCTCAACAGGTCTTCTAAGGTCTGAATGGTATGCTCTGCCTGACCATTTGTTTGTGGATGAAATGGTGTACTAAGATTTACCTGAGTACCAAGACCTTTCTCAAATGATTTTGAGAAATGAGAGGTAAACTGAGGACCTCTATCTGAGATAATATACAAGGGAACCCCATGCAACCTGACTATCTCATTGATGTAGAGTTTGGCGTAGTCCTCCGCTGAATCTGTAGTCTTGACAGCCAAGAAGTGAGTGGACTTAGTAACTCTGTCCACTATCACCCAAATGGAGTCATGTTGTCTGCGAGTGCGAGGTAAGCCCGTAATCAAGTCCATGTTTATCAATTCCCACTTCCGTGTAGGAACAACACCCTGGGAACGTGCGTTGCAAGTATGTCCCCTAATTGAAATTAGAAAAGTTAATTTATATTATCATAATGGAGAGGACATAAATTCATCGCTAAGTTCAAAGCTAAGTCCTTTTGTATGTAAGTTTGACATAAGAATATAACTCTTTACAAAATATAACATGAAAATTTTGTGTCAGATGTTGGAGGTTTTATATTTTTAATGCTTTATGAAAAAAAAACATTTTCTTATATCAGAAGAATTAATATATTTTAATTACTAAACGTAAGTTTTAATATTAAAAAACGGAATTGGCTATAAAAAAGATAATATGTTAAAAATACAGATACACTATATTTTTGAACTATATATTAAAGGTTCTGCATATAAAAAAATAAAAATGAATTCTAATACAATAAAATTCAATGTAACATTTAGTCATCTTTTTACTTTACATTATTTTTTATTTTATTTTAATTTTTGCTCTAATTTTTGTACCTCTCTGTAATAGTTAAGTAATGAATTTTCTACACATTTGCGATTACATATAAAAAGGAAAAACTATAAATATGTTGTTTTGAAAAGATAAATGATTATCAAACAATGAAGAAGACATAATTATTAATGTTTATCTAAGACTTACTCTTTTATGGGTCTAGTTTTGAAAATATTCTATGGGATTTAACATGCTTACCCTAATAACAATTAATTATAAATATAAATTGGGATTAACTTTATTACATTTATATCCTAAAGATAGAAGAAAGGAAGAATACAAAATATAGTAATCAATTACGAAGTTATATTTAAAAACTCAAAAAGATGGAGATATGAAAAATAAAAATTCACTCACAACTTCATATTGAAGAATATTCATCTTGTAACTATGACAATTTACATATTTCTCAACAAAAAGAAGACGAATATTCATGAAATTTTAAAGAATACTAATAAATAAATCAGTAAGAACTCTTATAATTACAAATTGGTAATGAAAATCTTATAACTGATGTAGATAGACATAATGTAGAATGCAAGATGATCACAAACTTGAATGAAAGAAGAGAATATAAATAATGTTGTGTGAGTGTCTTTTATAGACTCTTCATTACCCCCACTTATCTTGTAGTAATTGAAGGTTATTAGACTCTTCATTACCCGCATTTAATTAGTACATGAATATATGATTGCATTAGATCTTATTTAATGCATGAATTTAAATATAACTATTACTTAATATTTAATTAATTAAATTGATATTAATATTTAATTTATTTTAGAGATAAGATAAGGGAAAAATGGTAATCCAACTTTGAGGTTAGGAGCTTTCCACTTATAATAATATATGATGTTAATCTCCTGAGTCATACCTCCTGATTTCTAATGTTCTACCTTCACCTGTTGAAGTTAGGACACTTAGCCACAATGTCTGCTATGTCTCACTTCATGTCGTTCCTCAAAAAGACTTCTCGTAGATCACGGTAAATTTTAGTGGCACCTAGATGAATAGAGTATCTGGAATTATGGGCTTCTGTAAGGATCTGCTGCCTCAACTCATCCACATTAGGAACACATAAGCGACCCTGGCAATGAAGCACACCATCTCCCCCTCCCCCTCCCCCTAGAGAGAAAACCTCAACTTTCTGCTGATGAACTACACCTTTCAACTGAAGTAATATAGGATCACTGTCCTGGTTTTCCTTAACCTCCGCTACCAATGAATATTCCGATCCATTCTGAACTATCACACCACCATCTAATGTCTCTGTAAGGCAAACTCCTAAACGAGAAAGCCAGTGAACATCTTTTGCCAACTCTTTCTTTTCTTCCTCAACATGTGCTACACTACCCATAGACAGTCTACTGAGAGCATCAGTCACTACATTGGCCTTACGAGATGGTAAAGCACATTCATGTCATAGTCTTTGAGTAGTTAAAACCATCTCCGGTAACGAAGATTCAACTCTTTCTGGGTGAACACATACTGGAGGCTCTTATGATTTGTGAAAATATTATAAGAGTGCCGGCCACGTCCAGAGTGTAGGATCAGGGTGGTACATTTAGTTGCAGTTTTCCCAAGAAGAAAGAGATTCCCCTTTTATATAAAAAAATGTTTCATTGTATATGCACACACTTCTAGTCCAAATGGGGGATATGTGCACGTATTTTGTATACAAAATATATATATGATAGAGCAGACCAATTCTACCAACTCATTCCTGGGGTAATATATTTAAAAGATAACCTTACTAATAGTATAGTTCTTTTTCGTGTAAGTATAATTTTTTATATATTGACCGTGTCAAAAAAAGTTAAATTGTCAAGACACTTGTAGTGTTGCAGGTAAAATGATTAGTGACGTGGAATACCACTATGGAAACAAATATGGTATTGCCAATCCTCCAACAAACATATTTTCTCTTCATCTTTGATTTTACTCATTGCAAGTTTCTGTGATTACAAGTTACAACTATAAGTTGTAGTGTTGTTACATATTGTTTAATGCCTTAAATGTAAATAATGATGTATGGCATATCACATCAAATGCTACTGCTTTGAACTGATGGGCCTGTTTTTTTGTTTATTCTACTATGTTGAATACAAAATACAATATGATGTGCTTTAATCTAACTTGAGCAAGAAATTTAGATAAACATCTTAAACTAAATATAAAGCTTAATCGGTTGCGGTTATCAATTTATTGACCTACTTAAATAAGATCAATGTCCATAAATTTTAGTAATTTAATATATATATTTTTTATGTTATAACTAAAACACCTAATTACTTAACTAGTTTTAGAAATTTATATTCATAGACATATAGTACACAGACAAAGAGTGTGCCTAGAGACTATCACTTAGAAAAGGAGGGATGATGTACTTAGCTCCAAAAGGACATATAAACAAACTAGACAAATGAGTCCATGATGATCTTGTGAATGGGGCTGACTAATAATAGTACACAAAAAAAATATCGTGCGAGAATCGCATATAAGCCAACATTACAAATCCAGCTAAGGATTTGAGCCTATTGTGAGAAGAATTTTTTTTTAATTACATGTGTAATTATGGGACTAAAGTTTCATCAATGAGGAATTAATGTTAGGTGATGTATTTTACAACATGATAATAGACAATCATTATTATTTAGATGTGTACTAAATAGATATAATAGGAATAAGGCATCAGTTGAAGGTTGAATATTAAAAAGAATATACTAGGCTTGCTCATAATGATAATGTATCGTCATCGTACGAAAGTATTAAATATTCTAGGCAAAATATAATAAACCAAAAAAAATAATCATGCGAGAATCACATATAATCCAACATTACCAATTAACCTCATGATTTGAGCCTATTTCACGAAGATAAAGGTCTAGGCACAATAGAATTATATTAGATATTAAGTTTTAATGACATGTCCAGTTGGTGACTAAATTATCATCAATGAATAATTAATGTTACATGATGTATGTTACAACGTGATAATAGATGACTACTATTGTTTAGATGTGTACTAAAATTGACAAAATAAGAATAAAGCATCACGTGAAGGTCGGAAATTAAAAATAAACTACTGGGCTTGCTCATGATGATAATGTGTCTTTACTGATCAAAGATATTAAAAATCTTGGTAAAATGAAAACACACCTAAACAAATCATGCAAGAATCACATATGAAAAGACGATTCATGATTTGTGCGTATTCTGGGAAGACAAAAGTTTAGGCACGAGAGAAGGACAAGAGCAATGTAAAACCTATTAGATTTTAAATTTTTGCTACATTTTTAATTGTGTGACTAAAGTGTAATCAATGAGCAATATATGTCACATGATGTATGTTAGACTTAGCCTACTAGTGACATGTGGTAAGACCTGCTTACTTATATACATGACATCTCTCATATTATTTCCTATGTGAGACTTCTTGTCTTAAGTTTGGCCATCAGATACACCCCCTCTATGGACTCAACTTTCTCGTTGATGTTTGCCCCACCATATGGTATTATCATAGACTCACCACTGAGGTTCACCCCGCCTTACTAGGATATGCCTAAATTAAGTTGAAATCTGGCCGACATTGACAAGGTTGACACAATGAGTGGCTTTCATACCATTTGTAACAGCCCAGCTCGCTAGTGATATTTTCTACTCTAGGACTAGATGCGGCATTAAAACGCGTCACTTGTTTGTATGGCCTAGTTACTTATATACCCAACATCTCTACTTTTATTTTACCGATATGAAACTTATAATCTAAAGTTGAGGTGTACATACACCCATTCGATGGACTTAACATCCTCACTGAGGTTTGTCACACCGCATGTGATTTTCCTAGACTCAAAACTCAGGTTTGCCCTACCTTATCGAAATTTGCCTAAACTATGTTGAACTCTGGCCCTCATCGATAACGCTGACACTAAAGCGTCTATGATCCCATTTGTTACAGACCAAAATAAGCAATATCACTAGAGGGTTGGGCCGTTACAATAATACACCTAAGAAATCATGCGACACTCACATATTATCAAATATTACAAATCCAACTCATCATTTGACTCTATTGTTAGAAGACAAAAGTTTAGGCAGAAGAAGAGGACAAGAGCAATGTAAAGTCCACTAGATTTAAGTTTCAATTACATGTCCAATTGCGTAACTGTCATCTATGAGGAATTCATGTCAAATGATGCATGTTACGGCATGATAATAAACGGTCATAATAATTTAATTGTG
Source organism: Solanum tuberosum (assembly GCF_000226075.1). Taxonomy (NCBI): domain Eukaryota; kingdom Viridiplantae; phylum Streptophyta; class Magnoliopsida; order Solanales; family Solanaceae; genus Solanum; species Solanum tuberosum. The sequence continues at coordinate 2,070,686 of NW_006238972.1, read as the reverse complement.
TATGAAAAAGACAAAATAGCAATAAAGCATCACTTGAAGGTTCAAAATTGAAAAGAAATTATCAAGCTTACTCATAATAAATCCATGTTTTCATCGTGTGACGATATTGAAAGGCCTAGGAAAATTATAATACACTTAATAAAATTGTGCGAGAATCGCATATTATCCAACATTACCAACTCAGATCATCATTTGAGTCTACTATGATAAGACAAAACTCTAGGCATGAGAGATGGACAAGAGCAATGTAAAACCCATTAGATTTTTAATTTTAATTACATTTCCCATTGCATGACTAAAGTGTCATCAATGAAAATTTATTGTGAAATGATGTATGTTACGACATGATAATTGACAGTCAATAATATTTTTATGTGTACTAAAATTATAAAATAAGAATACGCGGCACGTTAGGGTTAAAAATTAAAAAGAACCTATCGAGCTTCCTCAAGATGATCATGTGTCTTCAACAAGCGAGGGCATTAAAAACCCCGAAGCAAATTTTAGTACACCCAAAAAAATCATGCGAGAATAAAAAATAATCCTAAATTGCCAATCCATCTCATGATTTGAGAATAGTGTTAGAAGAGTCTAAGCATGAGAGAAGGAAAAGAGAAATGTAAAATCCAGTAAATTTGAATTATATGTCCAATTGCATGACTAAAGTTTCATCAATGATGAATTAACATCACATGACGTATGTTACGACATAATAATATACGGTTAGTAGTATTTAGATATGTATTAAAATGACAAAAATAAGAATAAAGCATCATATGAAGATTAAAAACTAAAAAAAAAAATACCAGGATTGCTCATGATGATCCTGTGTCTTCCTCGTGAGAAGGTATTAAAAGGCCTAGGTAGATAATAACACACTTTAAAAAATCGTGTGAGAATCACATATAATCCAACCTTACCAATCCAAAAAGGATCATGATTTGAGTCTGTTGTGAGAAGAGAAAATGACAATGTTATGGCATGATAATAGATGGTTGGTATTATTTAGAAGTGTACTAAAATGCAAAAATGAGAATAAATAATAAAGTGAAGGTTGAAAATTAAAAAGATTCTACCGGGATTAGTCATGATGATCCCACTTCTTCATTGTAAAAAGGTATTAAAATACCTAGGAAAATTATAAATTTTTAATAAAATCATACGAGAATGACATATAATCAAAATTGTGAATCCAAAACCGCTCGGGAATTGAGCCATTGTTATAAGACAAAAGTCAAGGCACGAGAGAAGGACAAGAGCAATGTAAAGCTGTCATACCCCGAGCCTACACCCTGGACGTGGCTGACACTCGAGAACCAATTTTGGCCCCAAGCAAACCCTTGGCCTGGCTTACTTACTCAGCTGAAGACTTTAAGCATTAATACAAATATTCAAATGCATTTTAAAACAATTGTCTCAAATAAAAATAGAACATTGAAGGTTAAACATTCAAACTAGCCATAGATGGCAACTCAAGTCTTATATCAAAACATCTGAAATACAAGACTAAAGAACTCTGACTACTTGTCTATGAAGTCTCTAAAACAAAGAGGGATGTCGGTACAAGACCCCCGATCATCCTTACAACTGAAATTCTAAAGAATATGTAAAAGGAGTCCTCCAGAAAGCAATGAGGCTCACCAACTTACTCTGAGTGCTTAACTAGATCAACGAGGCACTGGATGCTAATCCTGGTTACCTATATCTGCATCATAAAATGATGCAGGCCAAACGACATCAGTACATCGAATGTACGAGTATGCTAGGGGAAAACTAAACATAACATAAGCTTGAAAGCAATCTGAAAGGAACACTTACCTTGGTTCTACTCAACTCATGAATAACTTAACTCAAATGAAAAGTAAAAACAACAATAGCGGTGCAGTTTATACAAAGCATTTAAAATAATAGATGACAGCTCAATGAAATAAAGAAATACAATAGCAATTCAGTTTACTCATAAAATAGAGTAATATAATACTATTGGAGTTTCTCTAACCGACAACCACCACTATGAGCCTAAGTGATGATACAACGTCTTTCCCACACTGCCAAAACTTTCCTATACTTTGCCATCATATAGAACGCCTTAACTAATTGGATCCACTAGTCTATGCTAAAAAGCACTAAGGAATCATCTAAAAAGTATGATCCTTTTCTACTCATGATGACTACATGGTTTATTGAGACTTGAGTTATTATGAACTCGTGTCCCCATATCCGTGCTCAAGACTACTCCCAAAATGTACTCAACTCATATGTTTTTAAAACAAAAACTCTTTCTTTGATTTGAGTTAATTACTCAAAACATAGCTTAAAAGCTCTCTTGGAAATCGGTGTTTCCTTTCTTGGTCAAATGTGAAAACATTTTAACTCTTGGGAATAGTTAGTTCCCGTATAATCTTTGAAGAAATGAACTTTATTCTTACTATTTCCTCAACTCAAAAGCTCAAGTCTTAAAACAAAGTTAAAATGTTTGTAAAAGACTTTGGGAAAACTTTATGATTTTCTCTTAACTTGACTCTTGACTTCTCTTGACTTCACTCTTAACTTTCCTTGAATTTAATTATGGATTCAAGGATTGTGATTTCTGATAGGAAAGATCTCATGATGTTTAGGAGTGTTTTTAGATAGTTAAACATGAGAAAACATCCAAAAATCACTGTCTGCAAACAAGTCCGCGACGTGGAGATGCATTTTATTATTTCATCGCTAAATAAATTTTGAGGCAGAATGGTCCGTGACAGATACGCAACGCGGAAGAGTTTCCCCAAACTTGAGGAATGACGCGGACCTGGTGCCCAGATTCGCCCGACTTTTCCTTCTTCGTTCTTCCAACCACAAATCACCAAAACTTGACTATTTTTCTCAAATTATCTTTAGATTCAGATACCCAGTATATGTACATAAGAATCTAATCGAATATAACTCTAAAAATCGACACGATACCATCAAGAACTCAATAATCCCATCAACTCTCAAGAACTAAAACCAATTTCAAGAACATATATCAAGAACACCAAACTTCAACCTTTTTAGGACTAATTTTTCTGAACTAAAAATGATTGGAACGTGGGTGAAGAGAATCCAATGCTATGAAAGTCTCACATACCTCGTAGGGATTAACCCTTGGTGAAATCAACAAGAAATTCTCCAAGAAATCGACGAACCTTGAACTTTTCAGCTCCTTTCTCCTCTTTTCTCATTTCTCCCGGGCCTAGCATATTTTGGTAAAAGCGTAAACTGATCTAATTTAGATTAGACCCTAACTTAATTACCTAAACCGAAATAAAACAATTGGGCAATGAAAAAACCAAACTACCCTTTCAAAATCCGGATTGGACTTTCCTTATCCAAACAACCCAACTTCCAATCGGCATATGTCACTCATACGAACTCGGAATATTTTAAACTTGGTGGAGTTGGAAAGATAACTCCAAAATATTTCCTACGGTATCTGGAAGCACACCTAAATCATCCTGAGCTAGGAGTTATGATCGTTTTAAGTTGACAAAAAACTGAAACTTAACATAACTTAACCAATTTTCCACATTTTTCATTCTTTCCAAAAATGATTCTTCTAATTCTAGCTCTTTCTAGTTCTTTCAATTAGCGAGATGTTACAATATCTCTTCCTTGGGAAAGTTTGTCTTCGAATGATATTACTCTTAGTAGGCTAAGGGTGTATCATCTAAAATTCAACTTAACACCCAACAAGCAAATTTAACACATCAAGTATAAAAATTAAAAAGTACTAAGAAGAGAATTAGTACCTTGGTCTGGAATTTCTCCGGGATGAAAAAGATGTGGATATCTCTTTTTAATATCCTTCTCAGCTTCCCAAGTAGCTTCTTCAACAAACTGATTCCTCCAAAGGACTTTGATTGATGCTACTTCCTTAGTCCTTAAGTTGCGAACCTGGTGATCTAGAATCTGAATCGGAATATCCTCATATGATAAGCTATCCTTGATACCAATATCTTCCTTTGGTATGATAAGTGAAGGATCTCCCATGCACTTCTTCCACATGGAAATATGAAATATCGGGTAAACTGCTACTAACTCTTGGGGTAGCTCTAACTCATAAGCTACATTACTAACCCTTTTGGATATTCTGAAAGGGTCAATTTACCGATGACTAAGGCTTCCCTTCTTACCAAACCTCGTAACACCCTTCATCAGTGAACCTTTAAAATATACTCAATCATCTACTTCAAACTCTAACTCCCTCCTCCTAACATCAGTGTAGGATTTCTGATGACTCTCCGCTGCTTTCAACCTTTCTTGAATTACCTTCACTTTCTCTATAGCTAGATGAACTAATTCTGGTCCTTGTTTACCCAGCTTCACCAAATTCAAATCATCCAATAGGAGATCTGCATCTTCTCCCATAAAGAGCTTCATAAGGCGCCATTAGGATGCTATAGTGGTAACTATTGTTATAAGTAAACGGAATGAGAGGCTGGTGATCATCCCAATTGCCCTTAAAGTCAATCACACAGGCCATCAACATATATTCTAAAGTCTGAATAGTGCGCCCTGCTAGTACATCTATCTGTGGATGAAAAACAGTACTCAAGTTCACCTTTGAACCCAAAACTTTCTGAAAAGATTTCCAGAACTGTGCAGTAAATTGTGCACCTCTATCTGATATAATCGAAACAGGTAATCCATGAAGTCTCACTACCTCTTGAATGTAAAACTTGGCATAATCTTCTGCTGAATGGGTAGTCTTTACCGGTAAAAAGTGGGCTGATTTCGTCATTCTGTCAACGATCACCCAAATAGAATCATGCTGCCTACGAGACCTTGGTAAACCTGTGATGAAATCCATATTAATCATCTCCCACTTCCATTCCGGAAGTTCTATATTATGAGCCATACCACCAGGCCTTTGGTGCCCTACTTTAACTTGTTGGCAATATGGACACTTAGCAATAAATTCTGCAATCCCCTTCTTCATACTATTCCAACAATATACTTCTCTCAAGTCATGTTACATCTATGTGGAACCCGGATGAATGGAATATATGGAGCTATGAGCTTCCTCCATGATCCTCTCTTGGAGTTCATCCACCCTTGGTACACACCAATCTGCCTTGATACCTCAACACACCATCTCCCCCTTGTTCAAAAGCCATTACTTTTTGGTTATGAACATTTGCCTTCAATTCAAGAAAAATAGGATCTTGGTCTTGCTTCTCTTTTACTTCTGACAGTAATGATGATTCATCCCCATTCATCACCACTACTCTTTCTTCTGCGGAATCCATTAGTCGAACTCACAATCGTGCAAGCCTATGCACATCTCTTGCTAGGTCTTTCTTATCTTCCTCAAAATGGGTGGTAGTACCCATAGACAACCTGTTCAAGGCATCAACAACAACATTAGCCTTACCTGGGTGATAGAGGATACTCATATCATAATCTTTGAGTAACTCTAACAACCTCCTTTGTCTAAGATTAAGCTCTTTCTGACTAAACACATATTGAAGACTCTTGTGATCAGTGAATACATCAACATGAACACCATACAAATAATGACGCCATATCTTCAAAGCAAATACTACGGCAGCCAACTCTAAGTTATGGGTTGGGCAATTCTTCTAATGAACTTTCAATTATCTGGAGGCATAAGCTATAACTTTGCCATTCTGTATTACCATACAACCCAAACCAACTCTAGACACATCACAATACATAACAAAACCTTGAGTACCTTCTGGTAAGATCAATACTCGGGCAATAGTCAACCACTTTTTCAATTCCTGAAAGCTTTGCTCACAAGCTCAGACCATTGAAACTTCACTATTTTCTGAGTCAACTTGGTCAAAGGAGATGAAATAGATGAGAACCCCTCTACGAACCTTCTATAATATCCATTCAACTCAAAGAAACTCCTAATATCAGTTGGAGATGTAGGTCTAGGCCAATTCTGCACTGCCTCTATTTTCTAGGTATCAACTATAATTCCATCACCAGAAACTATGTGGCCTAAGAATGTCGCAGACTCAAGACAAAATTCACATTTAGAGGACTTAACATATAACTCCTTATCCTTTTGAGTTTGGAGAACTATTTTGAGATGACTAGCATGATCTTCCTCATTCCTCGAATAGATTAGAATATCATCAATGAACACGATAACAACCATATTTAAATAAGGCTTGAATACTCTATTCGTAAGGTCCCTGAATGCTGCAGGTGCATTAGTTAAACTGAACGGCATGACCAGAAACTCATAATGACCATAACGGGTCCTGAATGTTGTCTTTTGAATATCACATTCCCTTACTTTCACCTGATGGTAGCCTGATTTGAGGTCTAGCAAAGAGAAACACGAGGCACCCTGAAGTTGATAGAAAAGAGCATCAATTCTCGGAAGAGGATACTTATTCTTGATGGTAACTTTGTTCAACTGACGGTAATCTATACACATCCTAAGGGAACCATCCTTCTTCCTCACAAATAAGAGCGGAGTGCCTCAAGGTGAGACACGTGGTCGAATAAAACCTTTCTAAAGGAGATCTTTCAACTGCTCTATTAACTCTTCCAACTCTGCTAGTGCCATTCTTTATGGAGGAATAGATATAGCAGGAGTATCAGGAAGAATATCTATACCGAAGTCTATCTCTCTTTCAGGAGGAACTCCGGGTAGATCATCTGGAAAGACTTCTGGAAACTCACTCACAACTGGAACTGACTCAATAAGAGGTATCTCAACACTAGAGTCATTACCTTGGACTAAGTGATAGACACAACCCTTGGAAACTAACTTTCTCACCTTGAGGTATGAAATAAACTGACCCTTAGGCACTGCTGAACTACTCTTCCAATCTATAACTTGCTCATTAGTAATCTGGAACCTAACAACTCGAGTTCTACAATCAATGGATGCCTAACAGGAATGAAACCAGTCCATACCTAGAATGACATCAAAATCTACCATGTCTAACTCAACTAAATCAGCCATGGTGTTCTTGGGATTGATGGAAATGACACAATCACTATATACTCGATCAGCTAGGATAGACTCCCTAACAGGTGTAGAAACACAAAAGGGTTCACAAAGTTTCTCAGGAACAACATCAAAATTATTTGCAACATCAGGAGTCACAAAAGATAAACTTGCTCATGGGTCTAGCAAAGGATAAACATCAAGAGAAAAGACTTTGATCATACCAGTGACAACATTTGGAGAATTTTCTTGCTTTTGACGACTAGTGATCGCATAAAGGTTGTTTTCCCGTCTGCTAGTATCGGAAGTAGCTCCTCTAGGTTCAGCCCTTTCTGGTGGAGCAAATAATGAAGATTGGGCTCTATTGCCCAGATTTCCACTACCTTGCCGGTTCTTAGGGCACTCTTTCATGAAGTCACCCTCTTGACCACACTTGAAACAACCCGTGGAGCCATCGCGACATTTAACTGGGTGTGTCCTACCACACTTAGCACATACAGGAGCCCAGTTACCTCCCTGTACCACACTACCCTGAGATTAGGCATGTCTAGCCCTGAAGTTCTGGAAAATCTAACTACTGTACTCACCTTTGTTTCTGGGTGCAGGTGTACTAGAAGATGATGGAGGGGGTCCCTTTTGCTTTTGTTGGAAAGAAGACCGGTTCACATTATTTCTTTGCTTCCCGGACTCATTACATGTCTTCGTTTTCTTGTTTCTAAACTCATCCCTATCCCTCAACTTCTCTTCCTCAACCTGCTGCACATAGACCATCAACCTTGCTATATCCATGTCACCAATTAGCATGGCTGCCTTGCCCTCTTTGTTTGATAGACGGGACAACCCAACAACAAAGAGACTCATCCTTCTTCTCATATCCACAATCATCTCCGGATCCTCAGTACTGCTTGAATCAGTGAAACTTGGAGGATTCCTCAAGAACTCACGGATCCTCGAAGTATCATCCTTTTCATGTCGAGCTCCTCTCTATTACCCAACCTGGTTATTCACAACTTGGCATAACATTCGAATCGATTCCCTGAATTCAGCATTTGTGACTTCTCCTAGGGGTTGCACTTCAGGTGCATTAGGTACCCCTTGCTCCTCAAAAGTCCTCATAGCAGGACGACCTTGGAAAGCTCTTCGTGGATGCATGACTAACAAAAACACACACACAATCACGAGTTAGAAGAAACTTCCTAGAGATAAAACTCTAACGCACGAAATGATTGTGAAATAAGTGAGATAATTTCCTAAGTGTTGCAGCCTCCTAATTATAGATGTGGCGTGCTTCACATTGATAACTAGGACTCTACACATACAACTTCATAGACTCCATAGGACTCTTGAACTCTATGCTCTGATACCAAGTTTGTCACTCCCTGAGCCTATACCCCGGACGTGGCCAGCACTCGAGAACCATTTCTGGCCCCAAATGAACCCTTGGCCTGACTTAGTTACTCAGTGGAAGACTTTAAGCATTAATACAGGTATTCAAATGCACTTTAAAAATAGCTGTCTCAAATAAACTTATAACGTTTAAAGATAAACATTAAAACTAGCCATAGATGGTAACTCAAGTCTTATAGCAAAACATCTTAACTACAAGACTAAAGAACTCTGACTACTAGTCTATGAAGCCTCTAAAACAAAGAGGGATGTCGGGACAAGACCCCTGATAATCCTAACAACTGAAATACTAAAGTAAATGTAAACGGAGTCCTCCGTAAAGCAAGGAGGCTCACTAACTGACTATGAGTGCTCAACTGGATTAACGAGGCACTGGATGTTGATCCTGGTTACCTGTGTCTGCATCATAAAATGATGCACGACAAATGGCATCAGTATATTGAATGTATGAGTATGCGAGGGGAAAACTAAACATAACATAAGCTTGAAAGGAATCTGAAAGGAACACTTACCTTGGCTTTACTAAACTCATGACTAACTTAACTCAAATGCAAAGTTAAAACAACAATAAAGGTGCAGTTTATACAAAGCATTTAAATTAGTAGATGACAACTCAATGTATTAAAGAAATACAATAGCAACTCAGTTTACTCATAAAATAAAGTAATATAATACTGTTGGAGTTTCTCTAACCGACAACCACCACTATGAGTCTAAGTGATAATGCAACATCTTGCCCATGCTGCCAGAACTGGCCTATACTTTGTCGTAATATAGAACGCCTTAACTAACTAGATCAACTAGTCTATGCTAAAAAGCACTAAGGAATCATCTAAAAAGTATGATAATTTTTTAACCATGATGGCTACATGGTTTATGGATAGTTGAGTTATTATGAACTCACGTCCCCATACCGGTGCTCAATACTACTCCCAAAAAATACTCAGCTGATATGTTTTTAAAACAAAAACTCTTTCTTTGATTTAAGATAATTACTCAAAACTTAGCTTAGAAGCTCTATTGGAAATTGGTGTTTCCTTTCTTGCTCAAATGTGAAAACATTTTAACTCTTGGGAATACTTAGTTCCCATATAATCTTTAAAACAAATGAACTTTATTCTTACTCTTTACTCAACTAAAAGCTTAAGTCTTAAAACAAAGTTAAAACGTTTGTAAAACACTTTTGGAAAACTTTATCAATTTCTCTTAACTTGACTCTTCACTTCTCTTGAAATGACTCTTAACTTTCCTTGAATGTAATTATGGATTCAAGGATTGTGATATAAAGGATCTCATTATGTTTAGGAGTATTTTTAGATAGGTAAACATGAGAAAAGATCAAGAAATCACTGTCTGGAAGCAAGTCCGCGATCGGGAGATGCATTTTATATTTGGTCACGAAATAAATTTTGAGGAAGAACGGTCTGTGACCACTCCGCGACGCAAAATAGGTTTCCCCAAATTTGAGGAACAGGTCCGCGACGCGGACCTTGTGCCCAGATTTGCCCGACTTTTCCTTCTTCGTTTTTCCAACCCGAAATCACCTAAACTTGACTATATTTCAAAAAATCTCTTTAGATTCAGATAACCAATACATGTACATAAGAATCTAATCAAATATCACTCTAAAAATCGACACGATACCATCAAGAACTCAACAATCCCATCAACTCTCAAGATCTAAAACCAATTTCAAGAACATATATCAAGAACATCAAACTTCAACCTTTTTAGGACGAATTTTGCTGAACCAAACAGGATTGGTGCATGGGTGAACGAACCCAACGCTATGAAAGTCTCACATACCTCGTAGGTATTAACCCTTGGCGAAATCCACACGAAATTCTCTAAGAAATCGACGAACCTTGAACTTTTCTTCTCCTTTCTCCTCTTTTCTCTTTTCTCCAAATCCTAGCATATTTTGGTAAAAGCGTAAACTGATCTAATTCTAATTAGACCCTAACTTAATTACCAAAAACGAAATAAAACAATTGGGCAATGAAAAGACCAACTACCCTTTCAAAATCCAGATTGGACTTTTCTTATCCAATCAACCCAACTTCCAATGGACATAAACAAATCAGTTATCATAAATAACATACCTCAATTAGTAGAGATAATTATATCCTTCTTTATCTATATCTCTTTTAATGTTGAAAATCTCATGTTTCAATTCCAAATCTTCCTATCTCTATTACATCAATAGAAGAAAAGGAATTCTGGTGGTGGTGGTGCGGATCTATTGTCTATCATTGTCCTCTATGGTAGATTTAATGGGGGACCTCAGAGGTGGTGGTTTTCATTTCAGCAGATATAGGCAATTCGAGTAGGCTCTCTTATTAATAATTAGGAAACTCTATTGATTCTCTCTCAACACGAGTCAAAATTTGTGTCTGACCAAGTTGGTCTTCTTGTGATGGGCTTCCCAATGTGAGGTCCATTGACCTGCTTGGGTAAGTTTTTCACAATATTGTAATGATTGGTTTGAATATACTTTTACATGTCCTTCTCTCGTGGCAACACTTGTCTTCTCACAGTATACCTATATGAACGTGTATTTTCAATTAATTTTATCATGTTGCTTGTCACATATATCTCTTTAACAATGTTATCCACATATATATAGTTGTTTATAAACACTAAACAACTAAGTCTTCCTTCAAATCTTTCTACTAAGTTCTATTTTTTACTAGTGTCTATCGAAAATAACCTCTTTGTACCTAATGGTAGGAATGTTGATCCAAACACAACAAACGAGGAAGAGGTTGCACAAGGTAATGCTCATATACATATTAGCTTAATAAAAGTGATTCAATGTGTGGTACTCTAGAGTGAAAAATGTTTAATGTCTAATGTTAGACATAAAACTGATGTGACCGAAATCAATATAGACATTGTATGGCTCTACTATCACATGGCATATCCATACCAAAACATAGGATTATCTTCCTTTAAAATACATATATAAAGTACCTACAAAAACGTGACCACTATAAAGTAATCTGCCCAAAACGGAACTACCCTCACGTTAACAGAAGAACTTTAGGTAAGTAACCAGTTACGTAATGAGAAATTATATTGTTAAAAACTTGAAACCAAGTATATCAAGACCACATTGTTGAGAATCTAAAAAAAAGTATTTTACGATTAACTTTAACTTCAAATTGCAATAGAGCTCATTGATATTCCTCTTTAATAAAAAAAAACCTTCATTAATTTTATTTAATCTCTTTTTTGTAGAAATACAAAGAGATGCAACTTACGAGTAGAATGCACTTCTAAATAAATTCCATTGTTTCAAGCCAACCATTTGATTCAACCAAATTAAACTAATAAAACTACCAAATAGAGGGATACATATTAAACTCACCAGAAGAAGGCTCATCGAAGCTACAACGAGAAATTAAAAAAACATTGTAAGAATAAGACTAAGAAAGAAAGTAATCGCACATCAAAACATTGACAAGAAGATAAAAAATAGTAGGATAAACAAGAAATCAGATTTAAACTATATCAACATCAAAGGGGATAAAGGTGTTGTCATCTATCTCGATCTGAATATGTTCTCGCAAGGCTAGAAGCAGCGCACGCCCAGCCTTCCTGGCGCTATGGAGGTGCGTCGCGCCACCTGTTCCTTCGGTGAAAATCTAACAAACTTTTGGTCTCATTTTCTGATCTTAAATCGATTTTAATCAATTCTTTTTCTCAAATTCACTTTAGAATCAGATACCCAAGGTATATACACAAAATCTAACTTATACAACTAAAGGAATCAATACTTTAATATCAAGAAACTCCTTAATCTCAACTCATATTCAAGAACAAATATCAAGAACATCAAATTCTCAATCTTTTTAGGATGAAAATACACTGAATTAAATATGCTTGGCGCGTGGGTGAACTAACCCAACACTATGTGATCTCACATACCTTGTAGGGATCACCCCCGACGAAATCCACAAGCTGAACTCGACGAACATAACGATTCCCTTGCTTATCCTTCTCTTTTCTCCTTTTCTTTCCTCTTCTCTAAAACCCTAACTCTTTTCCAAAAGCGTAAAACTGACCAAGTTCATATTAGATCCTTAATTAATTCACTAAAACGAATTTAATTAATTGGATAAGGAAAAGACTGAAATACCCTTCAAAAATCCGGATTGGAGATTTCTTTATTTAAACAACCCAACTTTCAATGGACGTATCTCACTCATACGAACTCGGATTCGTGCAATATTGGTGGCCTTGGAAAGATCGTTCCAAGAGATTTCCAACCATATATCGAAGTACTCCTAAATAATCCTGAGCTAGAAGTTATGGCCATTTGAAGTTCACCAAAAACTCACTTTTTTCTAATCTAACAAAATTTCCAGATTTTCATTCTTTCTAAAATGACTATTTCCAATTGTTCGCTTATTCCTAGTTATTTCAAATTGCGAGATGTTACAATATCTCCTCTTTGGGAACATTCGTCCTCAAATAAGATTACTCTTACTAGGTTAAGGGTGGTAACATCAAGTTTAAACACCCAACAAGAAAATGCAAACAAACAACATGAATTTGGCGTATCGCCGAGTGGGTCGGCGGGCACGACTAATGTCGCCAAATGGGCAAGAACTGGACGGTTTTTATAAGGCCTAAGGTTTAAATATTCAAACCCTTCACTTTTCCTCACTTTAAATCTTCACAAACACACACCCGCACTTAGTTTATATATTTTCGCATTTCGAGAAATATTTTAGTTGTTGATTGGTGCTCGGAGTTGGATTACATTGCTGCTTAACATTTCAATCTTATTTTTTTATGTCATTAAAGGTTAGTTTTCTGAACCCCGCGTTTACTTTTGGCATTTGTACTCCTATACAATCGATTTTATCTTGTCGAAGTGTTTTGTGCCTCTCTGAGCTGAATTGTTGTTTCATTGCCTATTTTTAATTCAATACCCTTGCCCGTATTATTTTGATTATGAAATCCCATATTCTTGTGCTTTGAAATGAATTAAATTTTGTGGGGGTTGTTCTTGCATGTTGTTTTGTGTAGTTGAGTGAAGTCTGAGTATGTTGTATTTGTGCCAAACGACGTAATTTGCTCAATGATAGAACGAATGACATCATTCTTAAGAGAAAAAGTCATCAATTGGCCAAATTTGGGAGAACCGGGAGAGGTCTGAGTAACCCGAGCTAATGGGTGCTATGGGTCTAGTCTTAATTTGAGTTTTCCATGGTTTGATTTTGTTTTCAGGGGTTGCGCGGTTGATTTGGGAAGTTGGGTTGAAAGTAGGCACGTTTGGTCATTTGGCGAGCTGGGTTGAGCTCGCCAAACCACTCAGCGGTTCACCGAAGTTCTCCATCTCGCCTTTAATTTCATGCTTTAATTGTTGTTGAACTCTGCAACTTTTGGCGAGAAGTCTGAGGTTGTTGAAAGCACTCGGCGATTCGAGGTAAGTTTTCTTGATCGCCCTTTGTCTGCACCCGTGAACCCATATTGCACTGTAGCTTTCGGTGGTTTAACACTTTCTCGCCAAAAGCTGTTGGCGATTCTCCATTAGGCCTTTCCGACTGCAGACTTGCAAAAAGATTAGAGCCAATCCTTTCAGCGAGCCAGATCTGGCTAGCCAAAGTGATTCGGCGACCTGCCAAGTAGATCGGCGAGTGTGTCTGCAACTGATTTTCTCTACTTTTGATTGAATATTTTCTAACTTGTTCTCGATTATTTGCAGACATGGCTAGACCGAAAGTTGGTGGGAGAATCTTGCCACCGCGAAAGATTAAAGAAAAGAATTTCAAAATAAACGAAGGGAGGTCAAATCCCCCCAAGAAGGGAAGACAAGAGCCTCCACCTGGAGATAAAGGCAACGACAAGAAGCCCATTTTTGATAGAAAGACTACTCCCTGAGGCCCCTATATTCCTTCATGGGCCTGGGGATTCTATGAAGGTATGCAAACCTTTTTGGCGTATACACCCTTGGCAGCTAATAGTGGGTCTGGCACTGCTGCTCCTTCTGAGGTGACTCCGGGCACTGATGCCCAAATTCAAATTGATGCATGAGGCACTGATGCCCAGACAGATGGAGGGACTGTTTAGATAGGATCCCTTTTTACCTCCCTCTCTGTCTTATCTTTATTTGACTTTTGGATATTTTATTGTTTGCATTTGAGGATAAATGACTTTTGTTTTGTGGTGGGGTGAGGCCCACCTTTTGTGATGATTGTTCTGTGTATATATTTGGGTTTTTGAGCTATAAATTGTGTTTAGCATTGTTTTTGTGGATGATTGAGCTTGTGGCTCCTTCCTTTAATTGCAAATGAATTTTGGACCCTTCCAAAAAATTTGTGCCACCTCTTGTTTGTGTTTGAATGTGGCTGTTCTCTTGCAAATTTGAGTATCGGTCTTGATCAATACCAATGACTTGACTAGTGCTCATAATTGAACAAAAATGAATGTGCGGCTACGATGAGGCCAAATGAAGTTGTATAGGCAATATGTGAACTTTTTGCATATCGTAGTGACTAGCCAATTACCAAATTGAGTCTCTTATGATGAACATTGCACACTAGCTAGAGTGTAGATTCTTGTTTGACATTGGTGTTAATGTCTTGTGTGTGATGAGCTTACCGTGAACCCTGTATGATGACTCCTAGAATTTGCCCCATTGGTCCGGTTGACTAAGTGATGCAATCTCTTGAGATGATTTTATGCAACTTTGAAGAGTGTGAAACAATTTGACATTATACCTTTTTTCTGTCCAACCTTGTGAGTGTGTGATCCTTGCTTGAACACCCTTTGTGCCTTATCCTTTTCTTGGAAGAAACTAGATGAAATTTTGACCTTTCTCTATCCATTACGCATAATCCTCTTGCTTTGTGGTTTGTGTGAATAGCCAACTTAGGCCAAAAGCCTAAGTTGGGGGTGTGGTGAAAAGAGTGGTAAATCAAGAAATGCAAAGAAGTCCCCTTGAACCATGATTTTTGAGAAGAATGGAACCCGTCCATACAAAAAAAAGGGAAAAAGAAAAGAAAAAGAATGAAAAAGTTGTGGAATAAAGTTTTGAAAGTGCAAACAAAATGGGGTATCCAACATGTCCATGGAAAGGGAATAATGGGGTGACTTTTGAGCATGAATGAGAATGATGAAGGAAAGGGAAGGAAGTGTTATTCATACCACATATCATGAGTATACCAGCCACTGAGCCTAAATGACAATACCTTTGCACTCAGCCCCGTTATAAGCCTTGAAAATACCTTTTTTTATCTTGAGTGAATTGAAACAATTGTTGATTGGAAAATACAGGAAAACTTATGGGTGAAATCATGCATTGTGTTCATCTTTGTGAATGTGAGGGTTGCATTTGATTTCGGAGCTTGAAATTGTGAACCGTTGTGTGTGATTATGGAATCATTCTTTGTGTGAGGGCATTTGAACACTATAGT
>NW_006238972.1:2028260-2054483 GCF_000226075.1 Solanum tuberosum | reverse complement strand
TGGAAAATACGGGCAAATCTATGGGTGAAAGCATGCATTGTTTTCGTCTTTGTGAGAGTGAGCGTTGAAGTTGATTTCAAAACTTTAAATGAGTAAACCATTATGTGTGAATATTGAATCATTCTTTGTGTGAGGGCATTTGAGTACCATTGTTGAGCTTGAACTTGCTTTTCGATCGAGTATTGTGAACTTCAGAATCTTTGATAATGGTGAGTCACAACTTTAATCTTTGAGTGCACAATTGATTCTTGCATGAGTAAGTTGAGTCTTTTTGTGTGCATTCATGATTGAGTCTTGTGTAGCACTGTTTGAGACATCCTTTTTGAACTGCGGAACTGAGTTTTACTTGAGGACAAACAAAAGTTTAAGTAGGGGGTGTTGATGAGTCAATGATTTCGACTCATTTAGGGATTTATTTTAATAGATTTAGTGTCCTCGAATGCATATTTTGTCTCAATAACTGATGTAAATCCTTGAATTTCAGGTATTTGGACTTAGCGACAAAGCATGGACACTATTGAGCAAAAGGAACAAGGCAGCTAAAAGAACGAAGAAAAGAAGGCTTGAGAATCATCTAAACCATTGGGGGAGTCGCCGAATGGCCTTGGTCTCGCCTAATATTCCAGTGTGCCAAGCCTTGAAGGAGAAAATGAAGTCGGTGATAGAAAAAAGCAGTCGGCGAGTCGCCGAACAGTTTCGTGATGCAGTGCCTTATCGCCCAAAGTTAGAGGACCTCAAGGATGTTGAAGGCAAAAGCAAAAAGGCGATACAAATTACCAAAGGGCGGATCGTCGAGTGGATCGGCGATCCCGACTTACTGTGCCGACTGATCCTTCGCAACACACTTTTTGACAACTATAAATACATATTTAATTTTTTAGCTTAAGAGCTTTTGATCTATCTCATATCATTGTATTGTTCAGTTTTTGAAGTGTAGAGTTTAGAACTGAATAGAGAAACAATATTTCCTTAGCTTTGAAGATTTGAAGATTTCCATTTCTAAGAAATTGGAAGTGGGTGTTGACGATTCTTCATATTAGACCTTTGTAAAGACTATATCAATCCAACCAGTTGATGGAAACATAACTTGGTAACGATTTTTACCTTTTTACAATGTCTAGCTAAAACCCCAATTCTTGGGGTGTGATTATGTGAATATATTATGGGTTGATTTAACCACTAGGTATTGTTAATTGATTGTTTTTTTGCTGTTTAAAAGTGATTTCGTTAAGTAATTGTGGTTGAATTTAATGGGTTGTAGTTGCAAATACAATATTATCTTCGTGTTTTTAGCATGCTCGAGAGAGATGTTTCAAAACCAAAATTACTGAATCGATGGTCTGTGGGTATTGGGTTGTCATGGATTTAGCTCGAGAGAGTGAACCCTAAACCCTTTTCCACACATTCAGCTCAAGAGAGTGAATGGACTAAAGTGAAGGTTGTGCTTCATTGCTGCTTATTGGTGTTCGAGAGAAACCAATTTGATTCATGGTAAATTGTTTGAGAGAAAGTTTACCCCCACTAAAGTTTAGCTTATTCACTGATTTGTAGATGTTTACTATTAATTGCACTTACCCGGTTGTTTACCTTACCCCATAATCCAATCACATCCCAAGAATGTCGTCTCTATATTCATATCTTCATATTATTTACTGTTCTAGTTGATATTCGAATACAAAACCCCCTTTGATATTTGACACTTGTAGCACCTATAATTTAAACCATGTTTTACCTCGTAAATGTTTTTAGTGGTGATTGATTAGAGCATATTCTTACTTGGCTATTGATTATCGATTACTAATCACTCCCTTGGGACTCGACCCAACTCACTATTTTGGTTATATTAGTACTAAACGATCACTGATGCTTAGTATTGGATGAAGCATCTTTGATAGCATTCAAATCTTATCAATAGGGTCCATGAATGCTGCTGGTACATTATTTAAACCGAACGACATGACTAGAAACTCACAATGACCATAACGGGTCCTAAATGTTGTCTTGGGAGTATCACACTCCCTTACTTTCAACTGATGGTAGCCATATCTGAGGCCTATCTTCGAAAAACAAGAAGCACCCTAGAGTTGATCGAAAAGATCATCAATTCTCACAAGAGGATACTTGTTCTTGATGGTAACCTTGTTCAATTGACGGTAATAGATACACATCCTAAGGGAACCATTTTTCTTTCTCACAAATAAGACTGGAGCGCCCCAAGGTGAGACACTTGGTCGAACGAAACCTTATCAAAGAGGTCTTTCAACTCTGCTGGTGCTACTCTATATGGAGGAATAGAGATAGGACGAGTATCGGGAAAAATGTATGCTGAAGTCTATTTCTCTCTCAGGAGGGACTCCTGGTAGATCATCTGGAAAGACTTCTCGAACTCTTTTTTACTATTGGAATTGACTGAATGTGAAGTATCTCAACACTAGAGTCATTAACTCAGACTAAGTGATAGACACAACCCTTAGAAACTAAATTTCTCGCCTTAAGTTACGAAATGAAACGACCCATAGGCATTGTTGAACTACTACACCACTCTATGACTGGCTCATTAGGAATCTGGAACTTAACAACTCGAGTTCTACAATCAATGGAGGCATAAGAGGCATGAAGCCAATTCATATCTAGAATGATGTCGAAATCTACCATGTCTAACTCAATTAAATCAGCCATTGTGTCTTTGTGATGGATGGAAATGACAAAATCACGATAAACTCGCTCAGCTACAATAGACTCCCCAACAGGTGTAGAAACACAAAAGGGTTCACAGAGTTTCTCAGGAAGAACATCAAACTTATTTGCAACATAAGGGGTTACAAAAGATAAACTTGCTCCTGGGTCTAGTAAAGCATAAACATCAAAAGTAAAGACTTTGATCATACCAGTGACAACATCTCGAGAGTTCTTCTTCTCTTGGCGACTAGTGATCGCATAAAGACGGTTTGTTCCTCCGCCAGTACCAGAAGTAGCTCCTCTAGGTGCAACCCTGTCTGGTGGAGCAACTGATAAAGATTGGGCTCTATTGCCCTGATTCCCATTACCTTAAAGATTCTTAGGGAACTCTTTCATGAAGTTACCCTCTTGTCCACACATGAAACAACTTGTGGAGCCATCGCGACACTTACCCGGGTAGGTTCTACCACACTTAGCACATGCAGGAGCCCAGTTACCTCCTTGTGCAACACTACCCAGAGACTGTGCAGGTGTAGCTCTGAAATGCTGGGCATTCTGACTATTATACTCACCTTTGTTGTTAGGTGCACTCGCAAATGATGGAGCAGGTCCCTTTTTCTTTGGCTGAAAGGATGAACGGATCACATTACTTTTCTGCTGCTCAGACTAATTCTCTGTCTTAGCCTTTTTGTTTCTAAACTCCTCCCGATCCCTCAACTTCTCTTCCTCAACATGCTGCACATATACCATTAACCTCGATATATCCATGTCCCCAATTAGCATTGCAACCTTACTAGTTTACTCGACAGACGAGACAGCCCAGCAACATATAGACTTATCTTACTCCTCATATCTACAACTATCTCTGAAGCATAGCGGGAGAGCTGGGTGAACTTCAAGCTATACTCATGGACACTTAGTGAATGTTTCTTAAGGGTAATAAATTACCATACCTTAGCCTCTTTCAATTCTCGGGGAAAGAGACGCCCCATGAAAGCTTTCTCAAAATATGCCCAACTCACAGGTGGTGCTTCCTCAGCTATACCCTTCTTCTACTGGTCAAACAAAATCCTAGCAATATTCTTCAATTAATATGTAGCTAGTTCAACTCTCTCAGTATCGACAACGTGCATCACATAAAATACCTTTTGCAGTTCCTCAACAAAGTTCTCTGGATCGTCAGTAGTGCTCGAACTAGTGAAACTTTGAGGGTTTCATCCTCAAGAACTAACGAATCCTCGAAGAGTCAGCCTCTTCTTGTCGAGCTCCTCTTTGTTTTATCATCTGGTTAGTCACACCTTGACTTAGCATCCTTATCGTTTCCCTGAACTCATCATTAGTGATTTCTCTTTGGGGTTGCACTTCAGGTTAATTGGGTACCCCTTGCTCCTCAACATTACAGCTAGCAGTACGATCTCGACAGCTCTTTGTGGAATCATGATTAACTGAAAAACACGTGCAAACATGAATTGGAAAGAAACTCTTTAGACATTAAACTCTAATGCACGAAATGAGTGTGAAAAAAGTGAGGTAATTTACTAAGTGTTGCAGCCTCATAATTGTACATGTGGCGCGCTTCACAATGATAACTAGGACTCTACATACACGACTTCTTAGACTCCCTAGGACTCCCTAGGACTCTTGAACTCTATGCTCTGATACCAAGTTTGTCACGCCCCGAGCCTACACCCTGGGCCGGACTAGCACTCGAGAACCATTGCTGGCCCCAAGCAAACCTTTGGCCTGGCTCACTTAATTAGCGGAAGACTTAAGCATAAGAAACCTAATGCATGCAATAAGTTAAGAAGTAATAACTTAGCCAAGATGGCAACTCAAGTCTTAAACGTATACAACTGAAACGAATAAGACTAAAGAACTATAACTATTTGTCTATGAAGCCTCTAAAACAAAGAGGGTTGTCGGGATAGGACCCCCGATCATCCTAACAACTGAAAGATAGAAAGCAATGTAAAAATGAGCCCTCCGAAAAGCAATGTGGCTCACCAACAAACTCTGAGTGCTCAACTGGATCAACGAGGCACTGGATGTTGATCCTGGTTACTTGTGTCTGCATCATAAGATGATGCAGGCCAACTTGCATTAGTACATTGAATGTACGAGCATGCGAGTTGGAATGCTAAGCATAACAAAGGCTTGAAAAGAATCGGAACACTTACCTTGGCTTTACTCAACTTATGAACAACTTATCTTAATATAAAGCAATAAAACACATGATATATATATAAATATTTTAAAATAGTAGAAAGCAACTTAGTTTGTTTAATAAATGCAATAGCAAACTCAACTTTACTCATATAATAAAGTAATATAGTTTCTGTGGGAGTCTCTCTAACCGACAACCACCACTATGAGCCTAAGTGGTGATACAACTTCTTGCCCATGCTGCTAGAACTATCCTATACTTTTCCATCATATAGAACGCCTTAACTAAGTGGATCCACTAGTATATGGTAAAAAGCACTTAAGGAATAATCTAAAAAGTATGATCCTTTACTACCCATGATGGTTACATGGTTTATGGAGACTTGAGTTAGGATGAACTCGCCTCCCCATATCGGTGCTCAATACTACTCCCAAAAATATACTTAGCTCATATGTTTTAAAACAAAACTTCTTTCTTTGGTTTGGGAAAATTACTCAAAACTTAGCTTAAAATCTCTCTTGGAAATCAGTGTTTTTCTTTCTTGTTCAAATGTGAAAACATTTTAAACTTGTGGGAATACTTAGTTCCCCATACCTTTTGAAGAAATGAACTCAACTTTTTATTATTTGCTTAACTTAGAACTTAAGTGTTAAAACAATGTTAAAACGTTTGTGAAAGACTTTTGAAAACTTTATAAACTTCTCTTGACTTTCTTCTTAACTTCTAGACTTGACTCTTAACTTTCCTTGAATTGAATTATGGATTCAAGGTTCATGATCTCATATTTAGGGATGATATCATGATGTTTAGACATACCTAAGAGTGTTGGAATCGATTAGAAAACATAGGTACATTGCTAAGAAACTAGTACGGAGAGTTGGGGAAGAAATGGGAAAAACTGGCATCCCTGGCGCTCTGAGAGGCGCGGGGCGCCAGAGCACAAACTTCAGACTCTGAAGTAGGTCTCTCTGAGAGGCACGACGCCCTAAGCCCTTGCCCAGAAAATTCCCAATTTTTCTTGCTCAATTTTCAACTCTAAGCCCCCTATTTCATCTTAGTTAATTCCCCAAACAAGTCAAATTGATTATAGGTTCGATGACGGTCTAAGAATATGGACTCAAGTTCACCCAACTCTCCAGGTATGCTGCTCACATGGTTGCTGCGTCTAGGGCTCAAATGAACAACTTCATGTATGGGGTATCAGATCTTGTGAAAACAGAGTGTAGAAATGCCATGCTACTTGAGAATTTGAGTATCTCTAGGCTTATGACTCACACTCAACAAGTTGAAGGTGATAAACTTAGGGAATAGGCCAAGGAGAATAAGAAGGCTAGGACCAACAACTATGACTACTCTCAATAGAAATAGGGAGGTGGAAATCGCTCGCATTCTCAACAAAAATCGTCTACTCCTGTACCTTCATTTGCTAATGTTACATCCTTGAAGTTCCGTAATGATTAGAAGGGTAAGACATCAGGCTCTAATTATCAAGGTAGTGTTTCAGCCACCAGGACCTACCTAACGTGTCCTAAGTGTGGTAAGAACCATCCGGGCGAGTGCCCTGCAGGAAAGGAATGATGTTTTGGGTGCGGTCAGTCTTGTCACATGTTGAAGGATTGTCCTTCTAAACAGGGTCAATAAGGTAACAATGGTAGAACTCAGTTCTCAATGTCACCTGCGCCAGCAGGTAGCGTAACTCAGCAGGGTAACTCATCTGGTACAGGTGGCAGTCAGCGCCAAAACAGGTTGTATGCTCTTCAGGCTCGCCAGGATCAGGAAGACTCTGCAGATATAGTTACTGGTACGTTACGAGTCTTTGACTTAGATGGTTATGCATTGTTAGATCCAGGGGCTACTCTTTCCTTTGTAACTCCTTATATAGCATTCAAATTCGATGTTAGTCCAAAAACTCTCTCAGAACCTTTCTCAGTCTCTACTCCAATCGGTAACCCAATTATAGCTAGACGAGTATACAGAAATTATCCTATCACAGTCTTCCAGAAAGTCACCTCAGCAGATCTTGTAGAGTTTGAAATGGATGACTTTGATATCATTCTAGGCATGGATTGGTTACATTTCTGTTATCCCTTAATCGACTGTAGTACTAGGATTGTTCGTTTTGACTAACAAATCTTAGAATGGAAGGGTATTATCTTAGCGCCTATGGGTCGATTAATTTCTTACCTTAAGGCCAGAAAGATGATTTCTAAGGGTTATATCTATCATCTAGTTCGGGTTAAGGAATGAAGTTTCGAAACCACAACTTTTGAGTTAGTTCTAGTGGTTAATGAGTTCCCAGAAGTGTTTCCAGAAGATCTTCCCGGAGTTCCTCCCGAAAGGGAAATCAACTTTGGAATTGATCTCCTTCAAGATACCCAGCCTATCTCTATTCCTCCTTATAAAATGGCACCAACTGAGCTTAAGGAATTGAAAGAGCAGTTGGAAGACCTTCTAGATAAGGGCTCCATCAGACCTAGTATTTCGCCATGGGGTGCACCAGTATTGTTTGTGAAGAAGAAAGATGGTTCTCTCAGGATGTGCATTGAGTATAGACAGTTGAACATAGTCACAATCAAGAATAAGTATCCTATCCCCTGGATTGATGAATTGTTTGACCAACTTCAAGGTGCTAGTCATTTCTCAGAAATAGACCTCAGATCGAGTTATTGATAAGATTTGAAAGCTATGATAGATGCTTCATCCAATAATAATCATCAGCGATCGTTCAGTAGTAATATAACCCAACTAGTGAGTTGGGGTCGAGTCCCAAGGGAGTGGTTTGTAATCGAGAATCAATAGGGAAGTAAGAATATGCTTTAATCAATCATAGTTAAAAACATTTACGAGGAAAAACATGGTTTAAATTATAGGTGACACAAGTGTCAAATATCAAAGGGGTTTTTGTATTTGATTATCAACTAAAATAGTAAATAACACGAAAATACGAATATAGAGACGGGATACTTGAGATGTGATTGGATTATGAGATACGGTAAAAAACCGGGTAATTGCAATTAATAGTATCAACTGCAAATCAGTGAATAAGCTAGATTTTAGTGGGGGTAAACTTTCTCTCAAACAATTTACCCCTAATGAAATTAGTTTCTCTCGAACACCAATAAGCAGCAATGAAGCACAGCCTTCGCTTTAGTCCATTCACTCTCTCGAGCTGAACCCATGACAACCCAATACCCACATACCATCAATTCAGTAATTTTGGTTTTAAAACTTCTCTCTCAAGCAAGCCAAAAACACGGAGTTAAGATTCTATTTGCAACTACAACCCATTAAATTCAACCACAATTACTGAACGGAATCACTTTTAAGTAGAAAATAAACTATCAATTAACAATACCCAACAGTTACCAAGTTGTGTTTCCATCAATTGGGTAGGATTGATATAGTCTTTACAAAGGTCTAACATGAAAAATCTTCAACACCCACTTCCAATTTCTTAGAAATGGAAATCTTCAAACCTAAAGAAATATTGTCTCTCTATTCAGTTCTAAACTCTAAACTTCGAAAAATGAACAATACTATGATATGAGATAGATCATCCCTTAAGCTAAACATTTAATCAAGTATTTATAGTTGTCAAAAAGTGTGATAGGAAGGACTAGTCGGCGTTGTAAGTCGGGATCGCCGATCCACTCGGCGATACACCTTTTGGTCATTTGTATCGCCTTTTCTCTTTTGCCTTCAGCATCCTTGTGGTTCTGCAACTTCGGGCGATAAGGTACTACATCGCCGAACTGTTCGG
Source organism: Solanum tuberosum (assembly GCF_000226075.1). Lineage (NCBI taxonomy): Eukaryota > Viridiplantae > Streptophyta > Magnoliopsida > Solanales > Solanaceae > Solanum > Solanum tuberosum. Next base: position 2,045,880 of record NW_006238972.1, on the reverse strand, counting down.
CGAGTCGCCGACTGCTCCTTTCTATCGCAGACTTGATTTTCTCCTTCAAGGTTTGGCACACTGGAACATTAGGCAAGACCAAGGCCTTTCGGTGACTCGCCCAATGGTTTAGGCGATCATTAGTCCTTCTTTTCTTTGTTCTTTCAGCTTCCTTGTTCCTTCTTGCTCAATAGTGTCCATGCTTTGTCCCTAAGTCCAAATATCGGAAATTCAAGGATTTACATCAGTTATTGAGACAAAATATGCATTCAAGGAGACTAAATCTATTAAAATAAAGCCCTAAATGAGTCCAAATCGTTGACTCATCAACAACCCCAACTTAAAATTTGTTTGTCCTCAAGTAAAACTCAAGTTCAACAGTTCAAAAAGGATGTCTCAAGCAGTGCTACACAAGATTCAATCATGAATGCACATAAAAAGACTCAATTTACTCATGCAAAGATCAATTGTGTACTCCAAGATTCAAGTTGTGACTCACCATTATCAAAGATTCTCAAGTTCACAATACTCGCTTCAAATGCAAGTTCAAGCTCAACAATGGTACTTAAATGCCCTCACAAAAATAATGATTCCATAATCACACAACGGTTCACAATTTAAAGCTCCGGAATCAAATGCAACTCTCACACTCACAAACATGAACACAATGCATGATTTCACTCATAGGTTTGCCCGTATTTTCCAATCAACAATTGTTTTAGTTCACTTAAGATCAAAAAGGTCTTTTCAAGGCTTGTAACGGGGTTGAGTGCAAATATATCATGATATGTGGTATGAACAACACTTCTTCTCTTTCCTTCATCATTCTCATTCATGCTCAAAAGTCGCCCCATTATTCACTATCCATGGACATGTTGGATACCCCATTTTCTTTGCACTTTCACAACTTTATTCCACAAAATTTTCATTCTTTTTCTTTTCTTTTACTCTTTTTTTTTTGTATGGAGGGGTTCCATTTTTCTCAAAAATCATGGTTCAAGGGGACTTCTTTGCATTTCTTGATTTACCTTTCTCTTTTCACCACACCCCCAACTTAGGGTATTGGCCTAAATTGGTTATTCACACAAACCACAAATAATGAGAATTATGGGTAATGGATAAAGAAAGGTCAAAATTTTATCAAGTTTCTTCCAAGAAAAGATAAGGCTCAAAGGGTGTGCAAGCAAGGATCACACACTCACAAGGTTGGCGACAAAAGAGGTATAATGTCAAATTGTTTCACACTCTTCAAAGTTGCCTAAGATCATCTCAAGAGATTGCATCACTTAGTCAACCGGTCCAACGGGGAAAATTCTAGGTGTTATCATACGTGGTTCACGGTAAGCTCATCCCACACAAGGCATTTACACCAATGTCAAAAAAGACTCCACACTCTAGCTAGTGTGCAATGTTCATCATAAGAGACTCAAATTTGGTAATTGGCTAGTCAGAACGAGATGCAAAAAGTTCACATATTGCCTATGCAACTTCATTTTGGCCTCATCGTAGCCGCACATTCATTTTTTGTTTGATTATGAGCACTATTCAAGTCATCGGTATTAATCTAGACTGATAATCAAATTTCAAGAGAACATCCACATTCAATCACAAACAAGAGGTGGCAAAATTTTTGGAAGGGTAAAAAATTATTTACAATTAAAAAACAAGGAGGCATAAGCTCAACCATCCACAAAAGCAGTGTAAAAACACAATTTCAGCTCAAAAACCTAAGTATATAAACAAAACATCAATATTCACAAAAGAATCACACAAAAGGTAGGCCTCACCCCACCACAAATAAAGTAATTTGTCCTCAAATGCAAACAAGAATATCCAAAAGTTTAAATAAAGTAAGACAGACAGGGAGGTAAAGAGGGGATCCTATCTACACAGTCTCTCCATCTGTCTGGGCATTAGTGCCCGGTGCATCAGTCTGAACTTGGGCATCAATGCCCGGAGTAACCTCAAAAGGAATAGTAGTACCAGACCTAATAGGAGATACCATAGAAGTTTCGGTCAGTGATGTCTGGATCACCGACTGCATAATCGTCTCCTCAAGAGTCGGCAAGTCTCTATATTTTCTCTCCTCCCGTATCTCTATCTGCTCATCGTCGGTCTCAGCATCTGACTACTCCACTGCTGCCTCATCCCTGTGTACATCTCTGGTGGTAGCCGGAGGAATCTTTGAAGTCTCAGGATCGTCCAAATAATCTGCAGTCTCCAGTAATGAAGTGAAGTCGGCAGACTTTCAAAGCTGTAACTTAGGAGGTCTCCCCTTTCCTGCTCTCAGAAGCCTCAACTCTCGCGGTGATAGTGTCAATGGGAGTCTGAAGGGGGGTCAGTGCAACTAAAATGACAACCTGAATTAGAAGAGGGATGTCTCTCTCAAGTCTGGTAGCCCTCAGTTCAGCTGAATGGGCTAGATGCCCCATCTTCAGGATCATCACCTGAGTAATCTTGGTCTACCGGGAGGAAGTGGATTTCCCTGGAGCATGATAAAAAGAGGTAGGGGCAGAAGTACCTGAAGGCCCGGAGGCCGGAGTAGGCAAATATTCCTTTGTAGGTATAGAATTAATATCAACCTCCAGAGAACTATCTGTTGGAGGTGCTCTCCTCCTATCATCCTCCTCACGATTATACTCGGCCTCAATGCACCGAATGTCAGTGGAGGAAGACGGGGTAACCTCAATACCTCTCGTATCGTCCTGAGGCACTCTAGCACGCCGACATAATTCAGTGATCAGGACTGGGAATGGCAAGGAGGTTTGCCACTGCTTGGCTCTCATGGCTATATCCTGCCTAATAAGGAGTCCCATGTCGATGCTTCTCTGGGATATGATAGACCCAAGGCATGTTTCCTTAGGATGGCGGAGGACAAACTTATTCTGGGATGGCATAATGGTGCTGCTGATAAAACTAAACCAGAACCAGGCAGCAACACTCAAGTTCCTCTTCTCCATAGGGGCTCCCTTCTCGATACAAGTTGGGGTGGTATCATAAATCAAAGGTGCCAACTATCCCTTCAAATTATCTAAGGACTGAGAAACAGGAAATACATCATAAGGTTGCGTAGAGTGCAGAGTTCTACCTAGTACAGTGTGTTGTACTCAGTATTGCACCCAACTTCCTTTCCCCGTACCATGACAGACTTCACTGGTCTGAACTCGCTCACCTTTTTCTTGCTTTTCAGGAGCAAGTCACCATAGGCTGTACAGAACTCCCAGACCCATGAAGGAATATAAGGGCCTCGATGTCTGGTAAACTGATTAAACCTATGGTAGTTGAAGGTGTCCCTCACATATGAGTACTTTCCTTCCAGGCCTTCTGTCGAGAGAAACTTCTCCTCTAAGATGGTTCACAAACCATTACCTTTTAACCGGTTCAAAAGTCTAGGAGGAGAATGACAGGTGGCACAATGGCCACGGGAGGTGCCGGAGATGGTACAGAGTCTGCTGATGTGGGAATTGGAGGGACTCTGGTTGAGTCAGGGAGAGATCTGGCTCGCAGCTCAGACCGCCGGGACTGTAGTGGCTGGTCATCCATAGGCTCAGATAAAGCAAATTGGGAACGAGTAGTCACCCTATCGGATATGGGTCTCTTGCCCTTGCCTTTGTCACCTACAGGAGGTTCTTATCTGCCCTTATTTGGAGGATTTGATCCCCTTCATTTATAGTAATACCCCGTATTTTTTCTAAGGGTGGCATGTCTAGGTTTGTTTGTACCATATCTGTAAAACATCAGAAAAAAAAGTTAGAAACATTTCAATAAAATTCACAGAAAACAGTTGCAGACAGACTCGCCGAACAAGTCGACGAGTTGCCGAATCTCTTTCGCAATCAAGATCGGGCTCGCCGAAAGGATAGGCTCTAAAATCTCAAAAAAATTTGACAAGTCGGTGATGGGGACGGCCTTTTGGTGAATCACCGACAACATTCAGCGAGTGAGGGTCAATGCGCCGAAAGTTATAGTGCAAGGAGTGCAGACAAAGGGCGATCAATAATACTTTCAGCGAGTCGCCGAGTGCCTTCGGCGACCTCAGGCTTCTCCCTGAAAGTTACAGAACCTAACAACACATTAAGCATGAAATTAAAGGTGAGATGGGGCCCTTCGGTGAACCGCCAAGTGGTTCGGTGAGATCGACCCAATTCACCAAGCGACCCAACGTGCATACTTTCAACCAAACTTCTCGAATTCAACCCCACAACCCTCGAAAAAAAATTCAAAGCATGCACTAGTCAAATTAAAGTAAGACCCATAACATCCATTACCTCGGGATACTTAGACTTCTCCTGGTTTTGCCAAATTTGGCCAATTGAAGACTTTTGCCCTTAAGAATGACGTCATCCGTTCTATCATTGGGAAATGACGTCTTTTGGGACAAATATGGCCAACTCAGACTTCACCTAACTAAACTAAACAACATGAAAGAACAACCCCACAAAATTTAATTCATTTTAAGGCATAAAATTACGGGGATTTGATAATATAAGCATGATGGGCAAGATTAACAATATAACACAGGCATTTAAACATTCTAATCATATCAGAGAGGACTAACACACTTCAACAAGATAATAATGTTGCAAATGAATACAAAATCGATAAAAATAGACTCGGTGTTCGGAAAACCAACCTTTTATGCCGAATAAATAAGATTGAAATGCTAAGCGGCAATGTAATCCAACTCCGAGCACCAATCAACAACTCAAATATAGTAAAAACACAAGAACTATAGAAAATACTAAACGGGTGTGAGCTTGTAAAGGTAGAAAGTGAGGGAAATTGAACAGTTTAAAAGTTTAAACCTTTGGCTTATAAAAACCGTCCAGTTCTCTCCCATTCGGCGACATTAGTAGTGCTCGCCGAACCACTCGGTGACACACCAAGTGGTCACTTACCTCGCCGAGTTTTACAGGACCTCCAGCTAATGTGGGGTCCAAATGGAAGACTAGATCGTGATCGCCGACCAGGTCAGCGATTTGCCAAGTTGCTCCTGGGCTCGCCAAGTTGTACTTTTCAAACACTTTCCACACTTTTACCTGCAAAATCATCACACCATTATTCTTAGAACAAAAACAAAGCGATAACACTTGGGTTGCCTCCCAAGAAGCTCCTTATTTAACGTCGTGGTACGACGCAAGTCAACACTAACTTCATTTTTGGGGTTCACCATAGTATCACTAGGCAACCCCTCTTTTTGTTGCGGGTAGAGATGAGGCAGTGCATGACCTATAATGTTCTCAAGCAGCTGGATAGATCTGGAATGGGAGTCAATCATCTGATTTAGAACTTTGATGTTCTCTTTCATCTCTTCCAACACTCTATCATGCTCATTGACCTTTTGGAGAATGATTGAGAGCATTTCATCAACACGTCTACCCTCATCGTTCTTAGGCCTTCTTCGCTCATGAGGAGAGATGTATATATTCTTCCTTTTGCATTGGATTTAAATATCCATTAGCTTTTTGGCCAAATCATCTAGCTGAGTTCTCAGTGCAGCCAACATGAAGTCCCTCTCTACTTCGTGGTTTGTTTCAGCCATGTGATCAAGCAGTTGGGCTGCTATCACATAGGGTTGTTGTACAATACCGCCCGGGATGAGTTGCTCAGCAAACACATTGTTCCCGTGACCAAGACTTCTGTAAAAATATTCTAGGAGGATTGTATCAGGAATTTCATGAGTTGGGCATTGAACCAGCAGTGCTTTAAACCTTAGCCACGACTCATGAATCTGTTCACCTTCCAATTGTTTGAACGTTAGGATGTGATCCCTGAATATCATCTGTTCTAACGGAAGAAAATCCATTTGTTCGCAATTACTGCCCGACATGCTGACCTCATCTATTTCAAAGAACAAGCAGATAAACCAAAACTAAAAATTAAATAAGTAGTACTATAACTAACAAGAACAAAAATTCAACTTGACTAAAAATTCTGAAGTAACACCACTCCCCGGCAGCGGCAATATTTTAATAACATTTGAACGCTATCAATGATGTTTCATCCAATACTAAGCATCAACGATCGTTCAGTAGTAATATAACCCAACTAATGAGTTGGGGTCGAGTCCCAAGGGTGTGGTTGCTAATCGAGAATCAATAGGCAAGTAAGAATATGCTCTAATCAATCATAGCTAATAAAATTTACGAGGAAAAACATGGTTTAAATTACAGGTGACACAAGTGTCAAATATCAAAGGGGTTTTTGTATTCGATTATCAACTAAAACAGTAAAGAACACGACGATACGAATATAGAGACAGGATTCTTGGGATTTGATTGGATTATGGGATAAGGTAAACAACCGAGTAATTGCAATTAATAGTAAACATCTGCAAATCAATTAATAAACTAGACTTTAGTGGGGGTAAACTTTCTCTCGAACAATTTACCCCGAATCAAATTGGTTTCTCTCGAACACCAATAAGTAGCAATGAAGCACAACCTTCGCTTTAGTACATTCACTCTCTCGAGCTGAATGTGTGGAAAAGGGTGTAGGGTTCAATCTCTAGAGCTAAACCCATGACAACCCATTACCCACAGACCATCGATTCAGTAATTTTGGTTTTAAAACCTCTCTCTCGAGCAAGCCAAGAACACGAAGTTAAGATTGTATTTTCAACTACAACCCATTAAATTCAACCACAATTAATGAACGAAATCACTTTTAAACAGAAAATAAACAATCAATTAACAATACCCATCGGTTAAATCAACATATAATCCAATAATCACACCCCAAGAATTTGGATTTTAGCTAGACATAGTTAAAAGGTAAAAATTGTTACCAAGTTGTGTTTCCATCAACTAGGTCGGATTGATATAGTCTTTACAAAGGTCTAATATAAAGAATCTTCAATACCCACTTCCAATTTCTTAGAAATGGAAATCTTCAAATCTTCAAAGCTAAGAAAATATTATCTCTCTATTCAGTTTTAAACTCTAAACTTCAAAAACTGAACAATACTATGATATGAGATATATCATTCCTTAAGCTAAAAATTTAAACAAATATTTATAGTTATCAAAAAGTGTGTTGCGAAGGACCAGTCGACGCATTAAGTCGGGATCAGCGATCCACTTGACGATCCGCCCTTTGATTATTTGTATCGCCTTTTTGCTTTTACCTTCAGCATCCTTAAGATCCTGTTACTTTGGGCGATAAAGCAGTGCATCGCGGAACTGTTCGGCGACACACCGACTGCTCCTTTCTATCGCCGACTTGATTTTCTCTTTCAGTGCTTGGCACACTGGAACATGAGATAAGACCAAGGCCATTCGGCAACTCGCCCAATGGTTTAGGTGATCCTCAGGCCTTCTTTTCTTCGTTCATTCAGCTGCCTTATTCCTTTTTTCTCAATAGTGTCCATGCTTTGTCCCTAAGTCCAAATACCTAAAATTCAAGGATTTACATCAATTATTGAGAGAAAATATGCATTCGAGGACACTAAATCTATTAAAATAATGCCCTAAATGAGTCCAAATCGTTGATTCATCAGTTATCATCAGCTCAAGGTTAGAGATAGTGACATTCCAAAGACAACCTTCACAACTCGGTATGGTCATTATGAATTTGTAGTTATGTCATTTGGACTAACCAATGCTCCTGGAACTTTCATGGACTTGATGAACAGAGTGTTCAAGCAGTACTTGGATTTATTCCTTATCGTGTTTACTGATGATATCCTTAGTTACTCTAGTAATGAGGAAGAACATGCGAACCATTTGAGATTTGTTCTGCGAACTCTAAAAGACCGACGGTTATTTGCTAAGTTTAGCAAATATGAGGTTTGGTTGCAATCTGTTGCTTTCCTTGTTCACATTGTGTCTTGCGAAGGGATCCGAGTAGATTCTCAGAAATAGAAGCAGTGAAACAATGGCCCAGACCTACCTCTCTGACTGATATCAAAAGTTTCTGGGGTCTAGCGGGTTAATACAGAAGGTTCATGGAAGGATTTTCATCTATATCCTCTCTGTTGACTAAGTTGACTCAGAAATAGGTCAATTTTCAATAGTTAGATGATTGTGAGAAGAGCTTCGGAAAACTGAAAACTAGGTTGACTACAACACCTGTTTTGACTCTACCAGAGGGTTCAGACGGTTATGTGATCTATTGTGATGCATCTATGGTCGACCTAGGTTGTGTGTTGATGCACCTAGGTAAGGTTATAACTTATGCTTCTAGACAACTTAAAGTGCATGAGAAGAACTATCCAAATCATGCCCTCCAGCTTGCAGTAGTGTTGTTTGCATTTAAGCTTTGAATACATTCTTCGTATGGTGTTCACGTAGATTTGTTCACAAACCATAAGGCCTTCAATATGTATTTAACCAGAAAGAGTTAAATCTTCGCCAGAGATGATGGTTTGAGTTCCTCTAGGACTACAATATGAGTGTGTATTACCATCCTGGTAAGGCAAATGTGGTACGAGATTATCTTAGTAGACTATCTATGGGTAGTGTAGCGTATGTTGAGCAAGAAAGAAAGGAACTAGCAAAAGATGTTCACAGACTTGCTCGCCTAGGAGTTCGTCTAATGAGCATATCAAATGGTGATGTAACAATTCAGAATGGGTCAGAATCTTCTTTTGTAGTGGAGGTTATGAAAAAGCAACACAGTGATATGATATTGCTTGAACTAAAGGGTGCAATCCACCAGCAAAGGGTTGAGGTTTTCTCCCAAGAGAGAGATGGTGTGTTTCGCTATAAGGGTCGATTATATGTTCCTAAGGTGGGTGAGTTGAGAGAGAAGATTCTTGCGGAAGCCCATAACTCTAGATACTATATCCATCCAGGCGCCACTAAGTTGTACCGTGATCTGCGGGAAGTCTATAGGTGTAATGGTATGAAAAGGGATATAGAAGATTTTTTGGCTAAGTGCCTTAATTGCCAGCAAGTCAATGTAGAACATTAGAAACCAGGAGGTATGACTCAAGAGATTGACATTCCTACTTAGAAGTGGGAAGTGATCAACAGGGACTTAATCACATGTTTGCCTCGTACTCATATATAACATGACTCTATTTGGGTGATAGTTGATAGAGTTACTAAGTCGTCACAATTTTTGGCGGTCAAGACTACAGATTCGTTGGAGGACTAAGCCAAGATTTACATTAATGAGACAGTTAGGTTGCATAGGGTTCCTTTGTCTATCATTTCAGATAGAGGTCCTCAGTTTACTTCTCATTTTTGGAAGTCATTTCAGAAAGGTCTTGGTAATCAGGTTAACCTTAGCATAACATTTCACTTGCAGACAGATGGTCAGGCAGAACATACCATTTAGACCTTAGAGGACATGTTGAGAGCTTTTGTGATCGATTTCAAGGGAATTTGAGATGATCACCTTTCTCTTATAGAGTTCGCCTATACTAATAGCTATCATTCCAACATCAAATGGCCCTTTATGAGGTATTGTATGGGCATAGATGTAGATCACTAGTCGGTTGGTTTGAAGTAAGTGAAGAAGACCTTGATAGGGGCAGATTCAGTTCTTGGTGCGATGGAGAAAGTGCAACTCATTAGAGATAGACTTAAGACAGCCCAGTGTCGCCAAAAGTCTTATGTAGATGTCAGGAGAAGCGATTTAGAGTTCCAAGTTGATGAGTGGGTTTTCCTGAAAGTGTCACCTATGAAAGGGGTGATGACATTTGGTAAGAAAGGGAACCTCAGTCTAAGATATATAGGCCCTTACAAGATTTTGAAAAGTTTTGGCAAGGTGGCTTACGATTTAAAAGCTGCCAGCAGAACTAGCAGTAGTGCATCCGGTCTTTCACATTTCACTATTGAAGAAGTGTGTGGATGATCCAGCATCCGTAGTACCATTAGAGAGTGTGGCTGTGAAAGATAGTCTCTCTTATGAGGATATACCAGTTGAGATTCTTGATCGTCGGGTTAGAAGATTGAGAAACAAAGAAGTCGCTTCAGTCAAGGTTTTGTGAAGGAGTCAGTCCATAGAGGGAGCTACTTGGGAAGCAGAAGAAGCAATGTAGTCCAAGTGTCCTCACCTCTTTCCTTCCATTTCCACTCCAGCTAGAGGTATTAGTTCCACTTCAGATTTTAAGTCATTCATGCATAAATTTAGTCTTAGTATCATGTTCGTTCAGTTTGTACTTGCATTTTTAGCGTATTTTCATGTTCTTGGAACTGAGTTCAGACAGAAAATCAGTTTCCAGTACTCAGTGGTAGGGTTTGCAGCTCTTTTCCACCATTTTAGCTAGTTTAGTCTTCATTCGAGGAGGAATGATCCCAAAGGGGAGATATTGTAATACCTCGAAAACCAGACCTAGAATTTTTTTTACTAAAACTTACTTGGAGCAGTGAACCACGACAGGGTTCACGGATCGTGATAGGGTCCATGGTCCGTTGACCTGCCCGTGGTGGGGAGTTGGACTCCACCAGGCCCAGACATCAGACCACGGGACCCTTAATGGGCTGTGGTCTTGACGACGGACCGTGGTGGCGTCTATATAGTAGCCCCTCCTAGCCTACCCCTTAGACCCCCACGCTTATGTGAGGACCACGGGGGGTTTGTGGAGGGATCCGTAGAAGCCTAGCCAGTGGACCACAAATCCTGAGCTACCAGACCTCAGCCCAAGTGAGGACCACGAGGACCTTCACGGTCTGTGGTCCCTCACACGAGCTGTGGTAAGGCTCGTGAGACAGACCCCAGACCAGTAGCCACTGGCCAAGGACCATGACCGGTCCCACGGTCTGTAAAAGTGGTCATGGTCAGCCCCACCTGCAGTTTATGTCAGGGGTCTTTTGGTCTTTTCCTATTTCGTTGGACCCCTAAACTATGCAATTGTAACCCTAAATTTCGTGGTATTGGTTAGTTTTAGCCTAGACACATAACTAGAACTTACCTAAGTCAAATCATTCTTCATAACTTAGAAAATAAGAGTGAGAAAGGAGAAAGGAAGTGAAGAACCCTAGCTCAAGAGGCAACAAGATTTCCATAAGTTCCAGCCCCGAAATAGAAAGATTTCTCTGTGGAATTCGTCACAAGGTATGTGGGATTTCACTAGTGGCTTCCTTTCGCCTATTAGATCCCTAGAATTCAGTCAGATTCTTGATTCCCTATTATTAACTAGACCTAGGGTTTCTAGAACTTCAGCAGAGTATCAAGAATTAGGTATTTAAATGTTCCAAATCAGATTATCATGTTATTACTTGGTTTCTTGCATGAATTTCAGAACCCTAGCTATGTAGTTCTTTAGTTCTTGAATTACACATGCTAGGTCAGATATTTCAGTACTTTAGATATACATGCCTCAGTCTTGAATATGTAATTATTAGTATATTAATGTGCATTCCCAGTTTGCATGTCAGTTTTGAACTATCTAGTATATTACAGAAATTTAGTCATAATGTGTTAATCATTTAATCTATTGGGAGTAGCATAATACCGAGTTGGACTAGGGTCAGTCAACCATATAGTCCCAGAACTACGAGCCACGTAGGTTGTAAGTCCCCTCTGTGGGCATTATTTAGTGATCACGCCAGTCATGACTCTATACATGTGGCATGGTATATTGGGTCCTCTCGATGGGGTGTATACATCAGACTCCACATTTAGCTCATGTGGTTTTTTTGTCGGTTATTAGTAGCTCCCATAGTTCAGTCATACTCGATTGCATTGACCATATTTCAGTACAAACAATATTCAGTCTCATCATGTTATAAATTTTGTCATTGCATTCAGTTAGCTTCAGTATCTATATCATGTTTAGATTATACTCTTGCTTTATTGCTTGTTCAGTTATATGTTTATTTTAGCTTTACTCTATCATGCATGCTCAGTACCTTTCAAGTACTGACGCATACTTTGCGCTATATCTTTTCATTGATGTAGATCCAGGTTCTCAGCATCCAGATCAGGTATAGATCGGTTCCCAATCTACAGTTCAGCAGCATCAGTGGTGAGTCCTCATTCTTCGAGGACAGTAATCATGTTATCATTTCAATTTTTCAGACTTTTAGTTTCAGTGTTGCTAGAGATAATTGGGGCAGGTCCAATCACTTCTAGTCAGTTAGAGGCTATTTTCAGACATAACTAGATTCAACTTAATACTTGAGTTTGATGTTTCCTTTGTATTAAACTCTCAGATTTCATATATTCAGTTTTAATATATGGGTATTCCCCATCATTTCAGATATACTTTATGATTAGCTTCCACATCAGTTATTATTATCCTTACCATGCTTTTGTCATGCCAGCAGGGTTAACTTGGGGTTTTGGGGCGTGACACCGCAAGTCAAACTCCTAAGCGAGCAAGCCAGTGAACATGTTATTTCTAACTCTTTCTTTTCTTCCTCAACATGTTCTACATTACCCATAGACAGTCTGCTAAGAGCATCAGTCACTACATTGGCCTTACCAGGAGGAAAATCAAATTATTTGCAACAAAAGAAGTCACAAAAGATAAACTTGCTCCTGGGTCTAGCAAAGCATAAACCTCCTGGGTCTAGCAAAGCATAAGCATCAAGAGTAAAGACTTTGAGAATACCATTGACAACATCTGGAGAATTCTCTTGATCTTGGCGACTAGTGATCACATAAAGGAGGTTTGCCCCTCTGCCAGTATCGGAAGTAGCTCCTCTAGGTGCAGCCCTGTCTGGTGGAGCAACTGATGAAGATTGGGCATTATTGCCCTAATTTTCTTTACCTTGGTAACACCCCGTATCTGAAAATGGACCTCAAAACAAATTCCCAGAATTTGCAGGTACGACTCATGGTCGCCACCCACAAATTGTAGGGTGACCCACGGCCTGTGCTAGTGGTCTGTGGTTCACACCCACCCAGAATTCAGCCTAAAAATTTGGCTAAGTGTAGATCCACGCCAGGACCTATGGACCGTAGGTCAGACCACAGTCCGTGGTCCAGGGCCATAGGTCAGACCCCAAAATTTCAGCCTCCAGTACTGATCCATGGATGACCAGCACAGACCGTCAGTCGATCAACGGTCCAGTAGTCTCGTCCGTCAGTCACTTCGACAACAGCTAAGTCAGGGGTCTTTTGGTCTTTTCCTTATTCGTTTTACCCCTACATTACGTCGTTTAGACACTATATTATGAGATTTTAGTCAGTTTAAGTCTAGAAACATAACTAGAACTTACCTGAGTCAAACCATTAATCAAACTTAGAAAAAATAGATCATAAGAGGAGAAAAGGGGTCAAGAACCCTAGTTCAAGAACGTTGCAAGATTCGATTAGTTCCAGCATGAAATCAAAAGATTTCTCTGTGGAATTCATCACCAGGTATGTGGGATTTCACTAGTGGTCTCCTTTCACCCATTAGATCCCTAGATTTCAATCAGATTCTTGATTCCTTATTATTAACTAGACCTAGGGTTTCTAGAACTTCAGCAGATTATCATGAATTAGTTATTTATGTGTTCCAAATTAGATTATCATGTTATTACTTTTTTCTTACATAAATTTTAGAACACTAGCTTGGTAGTTCTTTAGTTCTTGAATTACACATGTTAGGTCAGATGTTTCAGTATTTCAAATATACATGCCTCAGTTTGAATGTGTCATTATCAGTATATAAATGTGCCTTCTCATTTTGCATGTCAATTTTGAGCTATCCGGTATATTTCAGTAATTCAGTCATAATATGTTAATCATGTAATCTATTGGGAGTAGCATAATACCGAGTTGAACTAGGGTCAGTCACCCATATAGTCCAGAACTACGAGCCACGTAGGTTGTAAGTCCCCTCCGTGGGCATCATTTTAGTCATCACACCAGAATGCATCTACACCTTTGGTCAGGTGTATTGGGTCCTCTCGATGGGGAGTATACATCGGACTACACATTTAGCTCATGTGGTTTTATTATCGGTTATTAGTAGCTCCCATAGTTCAGTCAGACTCCAATGCACTGACCAAATTTCAGTATAGTCAGTATTCAGTCTCAGCATAGTATCATATGGTCATTGCATTCAGTTAGCTCAGTGTTCAGTATCTACATCATGTTCAGATTATACTCTTGCTTTATTGCTTGTTCAATTATATATTTATTTCAACTTTACTCTATCCTGCATGCTCAGTACCTTTCAAGTACTGACGCATACTATACTCTACATCTCTTCATAATATATAGGCTAAGGTTCTCAGCATCCAGATCGAGCTTAGATCGGTCCTCGATCTCCAGTTCAGCAACATAAGTGGTGAGTCCTCATTCTTCAAGAACAATAGTAATGTTATCTTTTCAGTATTTCAGTGTTTTAGTTTCAGTTTTGCTAGACTTAGCTGGGGCATGTCCCAGCACTTCTAGTCAGTTAGAGGCTATTTTTAGACATAGTTAGATTCAGGTTAGTATTTGAGTTTGATGTTTCTTTGATATTGTACTCTAAGATTTGATATTCAGTTTTAGTATGTGGGTATTCCCCTTCATTTCAGAGTTACTTATTATTAGCTTTCGTATCAGTTTTATTTCTCAGTTTATTTTTAGTATGCTCATGATTATGCTAGAAGAGTTAGCTTGGGGTCACTTGTTATCCTAGGTCCCGTGTTTGCATCTCGGGGATAGCTCGGGGTGTGACAAATTTCGTATCAGAGTGCTAGGTTTAAGTGTCTTAGGATGTCTGAAAAGCATCACTAGGTAGAGTCCTTTTTATGGGTGTGTAGTGCGCACCACATCAAATGAGAGGGAGTGTACAGAGTTTTTTTAGGAAAAATCTTCATTTTCTTGTTACTCTTATCGTGCATAAGGTATGATCTAATTCCGTTCTAAGTCGACGTTCTATGTTTCAGATCATGCCTCCTCGTAGAGCTAATGCCAGGAATGTGAATGCCAGGAATGCAAATGCAGCTCCTCTTGTCCCAGATTAAGAAGTGTCGAATGCAAAGTTCCGTAACGCTATTCAGATGTTGGCTCAGAATGTTGCCAACCAGAATAATCAGTGGATTCCAGTTCCGACAAACACAAATATTTGGTCAGCTGCAGCTAGAGTGCGGGATTTTGTTAGGATGAATCCGCTAGAGTTCTTAGGATCGTAAATTGGTGAGGATCCCCAAAACATTATTGATGAGGTCAAGACGATCTTTGAAGTTTTGTAGGTAACTGGGAATGATCAGGTTGAGTTAGCATCTTACCACCTTAAGGATGTGGCTCATATCTGGTATACGCAGTGGAAGAGAACAGGGGTACAGATACAGCTCATATCACTTGGGATTCCTTTAGTGAGACCTTCCTGGAAAAACTTTTCCCAAGAGAGCTAAGGTGGGTGAAATCTCAGAAATTTATGAACTTAAGGAAAGGTAGCATGAAAGTTCAAGAGTATGTGCTCAAGTTTACCCAACTTTCCAGGTATGCCCCTCACATTGTTGCTGATTCCAAGGGTCAGATGAATAAGTTTCTATATGGAGTGTCAGACTTGGTGAAGACATAGTGTAGAAATGCTATGTTGCTGGAAAATATGATCATCTCTAGGCTCATGACTCATGCTCAACAGGTTGAGGGTGATAAGCTTAGGGAACAGACTAAGGAAAACAAGAAGCCTAGGACTGGGAACTATGACTATTGTCAGCAAAAATTGGGTTGTGGAAATTGCTCGCAGGGTCAGCAGAAATTTTTAGCTCCAGCACCTTCATCAGCTAGTGTCCTGTCCACCAAGTTCAGACAAGATCAGAAAGATAGGGCATCAGGCTGTAAGTGTCACGGAAGTGTTTCAGGAACCAAAACCTACCTAACTTGCCTTAGGTGTGGTAAGAGTTATCCGGGCGAGTGCCTTGCAGGAAAGGAATGATGCTTTGGGTGTGGTCAGTCTGGTCACAGGTTGAGGGATTGTCATTCTAAACAGGGTCAATGAGGAAATGGTAGTGCTCAGTCCACAACTTCAGCGACACCAGCAAGTCGCCCGACTCAGCAGGGTAACTCATCTGGTAAAGGTGGCAGACAGCGCCAAAACAGGTTTTATGCTCTTCAGGCTCACCATGATCAGGTAGATTCTCGTGATGTAGTCACTGGTACGTTACGAGTCTTTGATCTCGATGTTTATGCTTTGTTAGATCCAGGGGCTACGCGTTCCTTTGTTACTCCTTATATAGCAGTTAAGTTTGATGTTAGTGCAGAAACTCTCTCAGAACCTTTCTCAGTCGTTACTCAAGTCGGTGACCCAGTTATACCTAAACGGGTATACATATATTGCCCTGTCACAGTCTCTCAGAAAGTCCCCGCAGCAGATCTTGTAGAGTTAGAAATGGTTGACTTCGATGTCATTCTAGGCATGGATTAGTTACATACATGTTATGCCTCAGTCGATTATAGAACTAGGATTGTTTGATTTCAGTTTCCAAACGAACCAATCTTAGAATGGAAGGGTAGTAGTTTAGCGCCTATGGGTCGATTCATTTCTTACCTTAAGACCAAAAATATGATTTCTACAGGTTATCTCTATCATCTAGTTTGGGATAAGGATTCAAGCTCTGAAACCCCAACTCTTGAGTCAGTTCCAGTGGTAATGAGTTTCCAGAAGATCTTCCCGGAGTTCCTCCCGAAAAGGAAATTGACTTTGGAATTGATCTACTTCCAGATACCCAGCCCATTTCTATTCCTCCTTACACAATGGCTCCAGCTGAACTTAAGTAATTGAAAGACCAGTTGAAAAACCTTCTAAATAAGGGCATCATCAGACCAAGTATTTTGCCATAGGGTGCACCATTTTTGTTAATGAAGAAGAAAGATGGTTCTCTCAGAATGTGTATCGAATATAGGCAGTTGAACAAGGTCACAATCAAGAATAAGTATCACATTCCAAGGATTGATGACTTGTTTGACCAACTTCAGGGTGCTAGTATTTTCTCTAAAGTAGACCTCAAATCGAGTTATCATCAGCTCAAAGTAAGAGATAGTGACATTCCAAAGATGGCCTTCAGAACTCGGTATGGTCATTATGAGTTTGTAGTACTGTCATTTGGACTAACCAATGCTCCTGTAGCTTTCATGGATTTGATGAACAGAGTGTTCAAGTAGTACTTGGACTTGTTCGTTATCATCTTTATTGATGGTATCCTCATTTACTCTAGGGATGAGGAAGAACATGCAAGTCATTTGAGTGTTGTCCTATAAACACTTAAAGATCGTCAGTTATTCGCAAAATTTAACAAGTGCAAGTTTTGGTTACAATCAGTTGCGTTCCTTGGGCATATAGTATCCAACGAAGGGATCTAAGTGGATTCCCAGAAAATAGAAGCAGTGAACCAATGGCCCAAACCTACATCTCCTATAGATATTAGAAGTTTCTTGGGTGTAGCGGATTATTACAGAAGGGTCGTAGAAGGATTTCATCCACAGCCTCTCCATTGACTATGTTAACTTAGAAGAAAGTCAATTTTCACTGGTCAGATGATTGTGAGAAAAGCTTCACAAAACTGAAGACTAGGTTGACTACAACTCCTGTTTTGACTCTTCCAGAGGGTTTGGACGGTTATGTGATGCATCCAGAGTTGGCCTAGGTTGTGTGTTGATGCAACGAGGTAAGGTTATAACCTATGCTTCCAAACAACTTAAGATGCATGAGAAGAACTATCCAACTCATGACCTCGATCTTGCAGCAGTGGTGTTTGCACTCAAGATTTGGAGACACTACTTGTATGGTGTTCATGTAGATGTGTTCACAGACCATAAGAGCCTC
>NW_006238972.1:1994898-2023618 GCF_000226075.1 Solanum tuberosum | reverse complement strand
TGGTCAGATGATTGTGAGAAAAGCTTCACAAAACTGAAGACTAGGTTGACTACAACTCCTGTTTTGACTCTTCCAGAGGGTTTGGACGGTTATGTGATGCATCCAGAGTTGGCCTAGGTTGTGTGTTGATGCAACGAGGTAAGGTTATAACCTATGCTTCCAAACAACTTAAGATGCATGAGAAGAACTATCCAACTCATGACCTCGATCTTGCAGCAGTGGTGTTTGCACTCAAGATTTGGAGACACTACTTGTATGGTGTTCACGTAAATGTGTTCACTGACCATAAGAGCCATCAGTATGTGTTCACCCAGAGAGAGTTGAATCTTCGCTAGAGAAGATGGCTTGACTCCCTGAAGGATTATGACATGAGTGTGCATTACCATCCTGGTAAGGTAAATGTAGTAGCAGATGCCCTTAGCAGACTGTGTATGGGTAGTGTAACACATGTTAAGGAAGAAAGAAAAGAGCTAGCAAAGGATGTTCACAGGCTTTTAAGAGTTCATCTTATGAGCATATCAGATGGTGGTGTGACAGTTCATAATGGATTAGAATCTTCATCAGTAGTGGAGGTTAAGGAAAAGCAAGACAGTGATTCGAAATTGCTGGAACTCAACGGTGTAGTCCATCAACAAAGGGTTGACGTATTCTCCCAAGGGGGAGATGGTGTGCTTAGCTACCAGGGTTGATTATGTGTTCCTAATGTGGGCGAGTTGAGACAGTAGATTCTTGTAAAAGCCCATAACTCCAGGTATTCTATTCATCCAAGTGCCACTAGGATGTACCGTTATCTGCGGGAAGTCTTTTGGTGTAATAGCATGAAGAGGGATACAGATTTTGTGGCTAAGTGCCCCAAATGTCAGCAAGTGAAGGTAGAACATCAGAAACCAGGGGGTATGATTCAAGAGATCGACATTCCTACTTGGAAGTGGGAAGTGATCAACATGGATTTCATCACAGGTTTACCTCGTACTCGCACACAACATGACTCTATTCGAATGATAGTTGACAGAGTCATTAAGTCATCTCGCTTTTTGGTGGTCAAGACTACAGATTTGGCAGAGGACTATGCCAAGATATACATTAGTGAGATAGTCAGGTTGCATGGGGTTCTTTTGTCTATCATCTCAGATAGAGGTCCTCAGTTTACCTCTCATTTCTGGAAGTTATTTTAGAAAGGTCTTTGTACTAAGGGCCTTAGCACAACATTTCATCCACAGATGGATGGTAAGGCAGAGTCTACCATTCAGACCTTAGAGGATATGTTGATAGCTTCTGTGATCTAGTTCAAGGGTAGTTTGGATGGTCACTTTCCTCTTATTGAGTTCGCCTACAATATTAGCTACCATTCCAGTATTTAGATGGCCCCTTATGAGGCATTGTATGGGCGTATATGTAGATCTCATGTTGGTTGGTTTGAAGTAGGTGAAGCAGCCTTGATAGGGCCAGAGTCAGTCCATTATGTGATGGAGCTCATTAGAGATAGACTTAAGACAGCCTAGAGTCGCCAGAAGTCTTATACAGATGTAAGGAGAAGGGAACTAGAGCTCCAAGTTGATGATCGGGTTTTCTTGAAAGTGTCACCTATGAAAGGGGTGATGAGATTTGGCAAGAAAGGGAAGCTCAATCCTAGATATGTAGGCCCTGACAAGATTTTGAAAAGGATTGGTAAAGTGGCTTATGAATTAGAGTTGCCGGCAGAATTAGTAGCAATGTATCTAGTCTTTCACATTTCACTATTGAAGAAGTGTGTGGGTGATCCATCATCCGTAGTGCCATTAGAAAGTGTGGCCGTGAAAGATAGTCTTTCGTATGAGGATGTACCAGTTGAGATCCTTGATCATCAGGTTAGAAGATTGAGAAACAAAAAAGTCGCTTCAGTCAAGGTTTTGTGGAGGAGTCAATCCATAGAGGGGGCTATTTGGGAAGCAGAAGCAACCATGAAGTCTAAGTATCCTCATCTCTTTCCTTCCAATTCCAATCCAGCTTGAGGTATTAGTTCCTCTTCAGTTTTTCAGTTATTCATGCGCATATTCAGTTTTAATATCATGTTCCCTCAGTTTGTACTTACATTATCAGCGTATTTGCATGTTCTCGGAACTTAGTTCAGTCATAAATCAGTTTTAGTATTTTAGTGGTAGGGATTGCAGCCCTCTCCCTCCATGTCAGCTAGTTAATCTTCATTCGAGGACGAATGTTTTCAAGGGGGAGATAATGTAACACCCCGTATCCAAAAACTGACCTCAAAACAGATTTCCAGAAGTTGCAGGTACGACTCACAGTCGCCACCCACGGACCGTAAGATGACTCATGGCCCGTGCTGGTGGTCCGTGATTCACACCTGAAAACACCACTACAACTCTGTCAAAATATTTGGTTAAGGGTAGACCCACGGCAAAACTGATGGATCGTAGGTCAGACCACGGTCTGTGGTCCACGGCTGTAGGTCAGACTCCCAAATTTCAGCCTCCAGTAGTGATCGATGAATGACCAGCACGGACCATCATTCGATCGACGGTCCGTCTGTCCCGTCCGTCAGTCACTACGACAACAATTAAGTAGGGGGTCTTTTGGTCTTTTCCCTATTCATTTGACCCCTAAACTACATCGTTTAGACCCTAAATTATGAGGTTTTCGGCAATTTAAGCCTAGAAACATAACTAAAACTTATCAAAGTCAAATCATTAATCAAACTTAGAAAAAATTATAGCGTAAGAGGAGAAAAGTGGTCAAGAACCCTAGTTTAAGAACATAGAAAGATTCAATCAGTTCCAGCCCGAAATCAAAAGATTTCTCCTTGGAATTCGTCACCAGGTATGTGGGATTACACTAGTGGGTTCCTTTCTCCCATTAGGTCCCTAGATTTCAGTTAGATTTTTGATTCCCTATTATTAACTAGACCTAGGGTTTCTAGAACATCAGCAGATTATCATGAATTAGTTATTTATATGTTCCATATCAGATTATCATGTTATTACTTTGTTTCTTGCATGAATTTTAGAACCCTAGCTTTGTAGTTTTTTAGTTCTTGAAATACAAATGATAGGTTAGATATTTCAGCATTTCAGATATACATGCCTCAGTTTGAATGAGTCATTATCAGTATATAAATGTGCATTCTCAATTTGCATGTCAGTTTTGCGCTATCCGGTATATTTCAGTAAATCAGTCATAATGTGTTAATCATGTAATCTATTAGGAGTAGCATAATATCGAGTTGGACTAGCGTCAGTCACCCATATAGTCGCAGAACTACGAGCCACGTAGGTTGTCATTTTAGTGTTCACGCCAGCATGCCTCTACACCTTTGGCCAGGTGTATTGGGTCCTCTCGATGGGGCGTATACATCGGACTCCACATTTAGCTCATGTGGTTTTATTATCGGTTATTCGTAGCTCCCACAGTTCAGTCAAACTCCATTGCATTGACCACATTTCAGTATAGTCAGTAGTCAGTCTTAGCATGTTATGATTTGGTCATTGCATTTAGTTACATCAGTGTTCAGTATCTACATCATGTTCAGATTATACTCTTGCTTTATTGCCTGTTCAGTTATATGTTTATTTCAGCTTTACTCTATCCCGCATGCTCAGTACCTTTCATGTACTAACGCATACTCTGCGCTACATCTCCTCGTGATGTAGGTTCAGGTTCTCATCATCCATATCACGCTTAGATCGGTCCCAATCTCCAGTTCAGCAGCATCAGTGGTGAGTCCTTATTCTTCGAAGACAATAGGCATGTTATGTTTTCAGTATTTCAGTCTTTTAGTTTCAGTTTTGCTAGACTTCGCTGGGGCATGTCCTAGTACTTCTAGTCAGCTAGAGGCTATTTTCAGACATAGTTAAATTCAGATTACTATTTGAGTTTGTTGTTTCTTTTGTATTAAACTCTCATATTTGATATTCAGTTTTAGTATGTGGGTGTTTCCCATCATTTCAACTTTACTTATTATTATCTTCCGCGTCAGTTTTATTTCTCAGTTTATCTTTAGTATTCTCATAATTATGCCTTCAGGGTTAGCTTGGGGTCACTTGTGATCCTTGGTCCTGTGTTCGCGTCTTGGGGGTTGCTTAGGCCATGACAACCTTGCCTGTTCTTAGGGCTCTCTTTCATGAAGTGACCCTCTTGTCCACACTTGAAACAACATGTGGAGCTATCGCGACATTTACCTAGGTGGGTCCTACCACACTTAGCACATATAGCAGCCTAGTACCTCGTTGTTCGCAGGTCTAGTTATGAAGTGTTGTGAATTCTGACTATGTTACTCACCTTTGTTTCTAGGTACAGGTGCACTAGAAAATGATGGAGCATGTCCCTTTTGCTTTTGCAGAAAGGACGAACGGTTCACATTACTTCTTTGTTGCCCGAACTCATTTCCTGTCTTTGCTTTCTTGTTTCTAAACTCTTTCTTATCCCTAAACTTCTCTTCCTGAACCTGCTGCACATAGACTAGCAACCTCTATATATCCATGTCCCCTATTAGCAATGCAGCCTTACCTTCCTTACTCAACAGACTAGATAGCCTAGCAACAAACAAACTCATTCTACTCCTCATATCCGCAACCATATACGGAGCATAACGGGATAGTTGGGTGAACTTCAACCCATACTCATGAACGCTCAAAGAATCCGGCTTAAGTGTGAGGAAATCTCGTACCTTAGTCTCTTTCAGTTCTCGGGGAAAGAAACGCCCCAAAAAGGCCTCCTCAAAACAAGCCCAACTCGCACGTGGTGCTCCTTCAGCTCTACCCTTCTTCTATTAGTCAAACCAAGTCCTAGCAACATTATTCTGTTCATATGCAGTTAGTTCAACTCGCTCAGTATCGGCAACGTGCATGACTTCAAACACCTTTTGCAACTCCTTAATAAAATTCTTTGGGTCCTCAGTAGTTCTTGAACCAGTGAAACTTGGAGGATTCATCCTCAAGAACTCACAAATCCTTGAAGTATCATTTCCTTCCTGTCGGTTCTCTCTCTGCCCAGCTTGGTTGGTCACAACTTGACTCAACATTCTTATCATGTCGGTTCTCTCTCTGCCCAGCTTGGTTGGTCACATCTTGACTTAACATTCTTATCGCTTCCCTGAACTCAACATTGGTAATTTCTCCATGGGGTTGCATTTCATGTCCATAGGGTATCCCTTGCTCCTCAACATTATGCCTAGCAGGACGACCTATGAAAGCACTTCGTGGAGGCATGATTAACTGAAACACAAGCATAAGCACGAATTAGAAGAAACTTTTTATAGATCAAACTCTAACGCGCAAAATGAGTGTGAAAGAACTGAGATAATTTCCTAAGTGTTGCGGCCTCCTAATTATAGATGTGGCGCGCTTCACACCGATAACTAGGACTTTACCAACACGACTTCATAGACTCCCTAGGACTCTTGAATTCTGTGCTCTGATAACAAGGTTTTCACGCCCCGAGACTACACCCCGGACGTGGCTGGCACTCGAGAACCATTGTTGTCCCCAAGCGAACCCTTGGCCTGACTTAATTACTCAGCGGAAGAATCTAAGCATTATTACAATTATCAAATACAGTTCTACTCAATTGTTTAATAAAGTAACTTAGAATGTTTAAAGGTCAAACATTCTACTTGGCCAAAATGACAACTCAAGTCTTAACATATAAAATAATAATGTAAAGAAAATGTAACTACGTACTAACTATCTATGAAGCCTCTAAAACAAGGAGGGATGTCGGGACAAGACCCCCGATCATCCTAATAACTAAAGTACTAAAGCAAATGATAAAAGGAACCCTCCGGAAAGCAAGGAGGCTCACCAAGAGACTCTGAGTGCTCAATTAGTTCAACGATAATATAAGCTTGATAGGAACACTTACCTTGGGTTTACTCAACTCATGAATAACTCAACTCAATGCAAAGTAAAATTAACAATAAAGGTGCATTTTATACAAAGCATTTAAAATAGTAAATGACAACTCAATGTATTTAAAGAAATACAATAACAACTCAATTACATAAGAGTAATATAAAACTGTGGGAGATTCTCTAACCGACAACCACCACTATAAGCCTAAGTGATGATACAACGTCTTGCCCACGCTGCTAGAACTGTCCTATACTTTGCCATCATATAGAATGCCTTAACTAAGTGGATCCACTAGTCTATCCTAAAATTCACTTAAGGAATCATCTAAAAAGCATAATCCTTTACTACCAATGATGGCTACATGGTTTATGGAGACTAGAGTTATTATGAACTCACATCCCTATATCGGTACTCAATACTACTCCCAAAATATACTTATGTCATAAGGTTTTAAAACAAAGCTTCTTTGTTTGGTTTGAGATAATTACTCAAAACTTAGCTTAAAAGTTCTCTTGGAAATCGGTGTTTCCCTTCTTGCTCAAATGTGAAAACATTTTTAACTCTTGGGAATACTTTGTTCCTATATAATCTTTGAAGAAATGAACTTTACTCCTACTTTTTCCTCAACTCAAAAATTAAGTCTTAAAACAAAGTTAAATCATTTGTGAACGACTTTTGAAATACTTTATAAACTTCTCTTGACTTGACTCTTAACTTCTAGACTTGACTCTTAACTTTCCTTGAATTTGAATTTATTGATTTAAGGATTGTGATTTGTGATAGGATGGATCTCATGATGTTTAGGAGTGTTTTTAGATAGTTAAATATGAGAAAAGATCAAGAAATCACTGTCTGAAAGAGAGTTCGTGATGCGGAGATACATTTAATTATTTGGTCGCGAAATAAATTTTTGAGGCGGAACGGTCCGTGACGCAAAGAAAAATTTTGTGAAACTATGGGGCAGGTCCGCGACGCGGACTGGGGCACCTTATTTTCCTGATTTTTCCTTCTTCGTTTTTTGACCCCAAATCGCCTATAATCAATCTTTTTCTCCATCGCTCGTTAGTTTCAAATACCTAGTACATGAACATAAGGATTCCAAAAAGTGCTTCCTGGGTTGTGAGGAAGGTACTGGAATCTAGAGATCAGTTAATAAACAGACTAGGCAACCATGGGACAATTCAACAACAACTTGGTAAAGCCCAATTTGGGGATATATTTTCAATCCAAAAGATGTATGTAAATTTAATGCATGCTCATCCCAAAGTAACCTGGAAACATCCTGCATTACATCTAAAGATACATCCTAGATATAAATCCATTATATGGTTGGCTATACAAAAATGACTAGCAACAGTCGAGAGATTGTAGAAATTTGGAATCATTGCCCCCCCTGATTGTCTCTTCTGTAGCCAACACTTAGAAACATTCTCGCATTTATTCTTTGAATGTAGTGTGGCAAAGAAGATATGGAATTGTATGCTACAATGGTTGGGCCACAACAGACAAATACAAGACTGGGAGACTGAAGTGAATTGGAATTAAGCAAACTCAGCAGAGTTGGAAAGATAATTCAAACATCTTTGCTACGTTATATGGAATCACACAACTAATCCTGAGCTAGGAGTTATGGTCGTTTGAAGTTGACCAAAACTCATACTTAACTTAATTTAGCCAATTTTTCCAGATTTTTCATTCTTTCCAAAAATGACTCTTTCTAATTCTAGCTCTTTCTAGTTGCGGTGTGTTATAGACATGATACTAGATGATTAGAATTCATTAGAAGTGTACTAAAAGTACGAAATAGGAATAAAATGTCAAACTAAGGTTGAAAATTAAAAATATTCTAATGGGATAACTCATGATGATTCTATGAAAGGCCTAGGAAAATTATAACACACGTAAAAAATCATATGAAAATCGCATATAATCCAACATTACAAATCCAACTCATCATTTGATCCTATTGTGAGAAGACAAAAGTCTTGACACGAAAGAAGGACAAGAGCAATGTAAAATCCATCACATTTTAAATTTGAATTACGTGATCAATTGCATAACTAAAGTGTCATCAATGAGGAATTATGTCACTTCATTTATATTACGACATGATAATATATAATAAGTATTATTTAGATATATGCTAAAATGACAAAATAGGAATAAAGCATCATGGGGAGATTAAAAATTAAAAAGTATGTACTGGATTGCTCATGATCATCATGTGACTTCCTTGTGAAAAGATATTAAAAGGCCTAGGCAAAGTATAATAAACCTAAACAAATCATGTGAGAATCGCATAAAATCCAACATGACGTATCCAAAGAGATCATGATTTGAGCATGTTGCGAGAAGACTAAAGTCTAGTCACGAGAGAAGGACATGGAAAATTATATTATGACCAATCATGAAAATATCGGGAAAAACATACTCAGTCAGGTCAATAGGCATCACAATGCTAAAACCATCACAAAAAGGCCACCTTGGTCAGGCCCAAATTTGGGCTCGTGTCGAAAGAGAATCATAATGGTTTCCTAACTATAAATAAAAGAGATCCTACTTGAATGGCTTACAATTGCAACAACGAAAATCACCACCTCTCTGTTCCCCCATCTAATCTACCATAGAGGTCAATGATAGACAATAAATCCTCCACCCCTCCCCACCACCACCACCACCAGAATTCTTTTTCTTTTGTTGATGTAATAGAGCTATGAAGATATAGATTTGGTGCATTAGATTTTCAACGTTAAAAGATATTTGGATCAAGAGGAAATACTTATCTCTACTAATTGAGGTATGTTATTTATGATAACTAAAATATTTACAATTCATTTTAGGACTAGCAAACTTTATGGCAACTTCTGACTTATGACTAGCATAAATGAATTGTAAATAAAATCAAATTATCATAAATAACATACCTCAATTAGTAGAGATAATTATATCCTTCTTTATCTATATCTCTTTTAACGTTGAAAATCTCATGCGTCAATTCCAAATCTTCCTATCTCTATTACATCAATAGAAGAAAAGGAATTCTGGTAGTGGTGATGAGGATATATTTGTCTATCATTGTCCTCTATGGTAGATTTAACGGGGGAACTCAAAGGTGGTGGTTTTCATTTCGGAATATATAGGCAATTTGAGTAGGCTCGCTTATTAATAATTAGGAAACTCTAGTGATTCTCTCTCAACACGAGCCCAAATTTGTGTCCGACTAAGTTGGTCATCTTGTGATGGGCTTCCCATTGTGAGGTCCATTGACCTGCTAGGTAAGTTTTTCATAGTATTTTAATGATTGGTTTGAATATACTTTTACATGCCCTTCTGTTGTGGCTACACTTTTGTCTTCTCACAATATACCTATATGCACGTGTATTTGGAATTAATTTTATCATGTTGCTTCTCACATATATCTCTTTAACAATGTTATCCATATATATATATATATACTTGTTTATAAACACTGAACAACTAAGTTTTCCTTTACATCTTTCTACTAAGTTATGTTTTTTAACTAGTGTCTATAAAAAATAACCTCTTTGTACCTAATGGTAGGAATGTTGGTCCAAATCCAACCACAACAAATGAGGCAGAGGTTGCACAAGGTAATGCTCATATATAGATTAGCTTAATAAAAGTGATACAATGTGTGGTATTAGTATCTTTTGATATCATATTTGACTCTAGAATGAAAAATGTTTAATGTCTAATGTTATACATAGAACTTATGTTTGACCGAAATCAATATAGAGATTGTATGGCTCTACTATTACATGGCATATCCATACCAAAACATAGGATTATCTTACTTTAAAATACATATTTAAGGTACCTACAAAAAATGAACCAATATGAAGTAATCTGCCCAAACGAAACTACCCCCACGTTAACAGACGAACTTTAGGTAAGTAACCAGTTACGTAATGAGAAATTATATTGTTAAAAACTTGAAACAAAGTACATCAAGACCACATCATTGAGAATCTAAAAAAAAGTTGTTTACGATTAACTTTAACTCCAAGTTGCAATAGAGCTCATTGATATTCCTCTTTAATCAAAACAAACTTGATTAATTTTATTCAATCTCTTTTTTGTAGAAATACAAAGAGATGCAACTTACAAGTAGAATGCACTTCTAAATAAATTCCGTTGTTTCATGAAAACAATTTGATGCAACAAAATTAAACTAATAAAACTACCAAAATGAGGGCTACATATTAAACCCAGTAGAAGAAGGCTCATCGAAGCTTCAACGAGAAATTAAAAAAACACTTGTAATAATAAGGCTTAGAAAGAAAGTAATCGCACAGCAAAATATTGACAAAAAGGTGCAAAATAGTAGGATAAACAAGAAATCAGATTCAAACTATATCAACATCAAAATGGAAAAAAATACTACCTGATGACCAAATTGATTCATAAACAAGCTTGGATATGCAAAAGAAAGATAAAATCTTCAGCTACATGTTCTGTTTCCACACTTTAACTCCGGCAGCCCAAAGATCCAGATCGCACCAGTGTTAGAATAGCAACAATTTTTTCTATCTAGAATAGGGTTTTTTCTCACTTTATTTTTCATTTTTAGAAATAGCGTTCTTTCCCCTTTTACTTTCATTTTGTAAGCTTTTCTAATTAATAAAATAAACAAAATAGTCTATATGGCCTTATTTTCTAAAGAACAAATAATTTGTCGGAGCGGAAATTGTTTTTGGATAAAAGAGACAACAAAAGGAGCTAAAAAGAGATTAAATATTTTTAATATCATTGTTTATTTTTATTAAGTAAAATATTGATGACTTAGTTTTTTTAATAGGCACGCGATTTTTTTCTCAATTATAAAATTTATATTATGATTTATTTTTAATTAGTTAAATATAGATTTCTTAATGAAAACAATAAATATGATCATTTGTTAGACGACGAGGGAATATGCATCACCTATTACATCAATAGAAGAAAAGACATTTTGGTGGTGATTGTGTGTGAGGGGGGGGGGGGATTTATTGTATATTGTTGTCCTCAATGATAGATTAGATGGGGGACTTCAGATGTGGTCTTTTTTGTTGCGACAGGTGTAAGAAATCTAAGGAGGCTCTCGTATTAATAGTTAGGAAACCCTAGTGATTATCTCTCAACACGAGCCCAAATCGGTGCTTGACTAAGTTGGTCTTCTTGTGATGGGCATCCCATTGTGAGGCCCATTTACCAGCATAGGTAACTTTTTTCACAATATTTTCATGATTGGTTAGAACATATTTGTCAAACCCCAAACTCGAGGGGCGCAACTGGCTCCTAATACCAAAACTCAGGCCCGAGCCGACCCTGGTGAACCATTTGCTACTAGCGCATGGCAGCCACATGCAATCAAGAAAACAAACAAGTATATCTCGGCTTAAAACTAAGCCATCGGCCGGCAAGGCCCCTGTCAACTGATCTATAAAAGAAACAGCTAATCCCAGGAGATCATATAAATGAATAGCCAACTAGCACAGAAGTCCTGATTGGGCCGTCGAGGTCACCATGATATCTATACCAAAACTAAAAGTAGGTATATATCAATACAATACATCAAATAGCTCACAAGCTTCAGCAAACCAACAACATAGGCCAGTATGGCCATAACGTAGCTATATACACCCCATACTAGTCTGCAAGCCTCTAAGAGTAGTAAAGATTAGCGAGACAAGGCCCCAGCCTACCCATAAAGATATATACAACAAAAGGTACAAACCTCCCAACTCTGGTAGCTCCGGAGGAAAGGGGCTAGCCAATCGGATAAAAGTCAATCCTGCTGCTGAGGAGGTCTACTCAATCGTCTGTCAGGACCTGCATGCATGAATGCAGCGCCCCCAAGGAAATGGGGTGTCAGTACAAAATAATGTACAGAGTATGAAAGGCAATAGACTATGATGAGGTATCCTGATATACTGGAATAATTTGATAAATAAATCAAGGATAAGATAAGTGTATTGACCTGCTCCTAAATCTAAACTTATCAAAAATAATAAAACAACAACCTAACCAAGCCCCCATAAGCTCGGCAGGTACAAACAGCACACAAGACCACCTACTTAGGCCCCCATAAGCCCGGAAGGTGCCAATAAACCTATATACCCCTATTGATAGTCCCCTAGTCCCGTAGGTAGTCATATAGCCCTCTTAGGCATTAATATAGCCTTGTAGGCAACACATAGCTCTCTTAGGCATCAACATAGCCTTCTTAGGCGCCAATATATCCCTGTAGGCAACTCATAGCCCTTCTAGTCATCAATATAGCCCCGTAAGAAACTCATAGCCCTTTTTAGGCATACATATAGCCCTGTAGGTAGAACATAACCCTTCTAGGCCTAGATCACATTCATGCAGCTAACCACAATAGCCCCAAGGGAAACAATAACAATCCAATCGCTAAAAGCAAACAATTTAGTTATAAGCAACCTATACAAATGGCCTCTAAGTCGTGTCCAACATAGGGACGCTACTAACTGAATAAGAATCCCGACAAGGGAGGATTATATCAACTAGATCAGCCAACAATCAACAATCAAGGCTACAAGTATATCAAGGATAACAACCCAAATACATTGCTTCTAATCTTTAAGGAAACATGCCGTAAGTAGGGAATAGCCTTAATATACCTTTTTCGCTGAATTCACGTGTCCTAATAACTTTAATCACAACCCCCCTTGATACTAAAACAAGGCAGGATCATAATCAACACAAAACAATAGAAGTTACAACGAAAATCTGATAAAAGATATGTATTTCCGTCGCAAATTTCTATTTGCGACTTATCAAAGCTAGAGTCGATGAAAGAAGGGTTTTACCTTGATTATACGTTTGTAATACACCTTAAAACTTTAAAATATGCCCAAACCCCTTTTGTCCACACACCAAAGTACGATATGCTAGGAAATCTATAAAACAAATTATACCATGTTGACGAGCTCAACGCGTAGAACAACTTTGGTCAAGGACTTAAGTCACGAAAATCAGTAACTTGGCTTGTCCTAGAAGTGGGTTTTGTAGCTTTTGTGAGTTTTCTGGTTCTTCACTAAGGAAAATGAAGGCAAAATGAAGAAAAGTTGAAGAATATGATATAAATAAAGTTCCACCGACCTAGGGGACCCACCTCACCTGTCTGCTTGCGTAGTCTTACAAAAATGTGAATATCTCTCCATTCTGAAGTCGTATGAATGAACGGGTTGATGCATTGGAAACTACACTCATAGACCTTCGATTTCATAGGTTGCAGGGACCATAAATCTTCATAGATTGGGAGAAAACGTCCGAGACATTTGACCTAAATTTCAGACAAATCTTTAAAAAGGAATTTATTATAACTTTTGCCAACTTTTATTTTACCACTAACGTAACTTCAAAACTTGAGATACAACACTTGAACACTTAAAATATCACATAACACATCATTCTTAATTTATTACCCACCCTCTTGGTCTTTCCACGAAGATACGAGTCAATTTATACGTTTCAAAAAGTCGGGGTGCTACAATATTTTACATGTCCCTCTCTCGTGACTAGATTTTTGTCCTCTCACAATAGGATAAAATCATGATTCTTTTTGGATTGGTAATGTTGGATTATATGTGTTTCACACACAATTTTTTAAGGTGTACCATAATTCGCCTAAGTCTTTTAATACCTTCTCACAAGGAAGACACTAGATCATCTTGAGAAATCTCGATAGATTCTTTTTAATTTTGAATCTTCATATAATGCTTTATTCCTTTTTTTCATTTTAGTACACATCTAAATAATGCTAACCGTCTAGTATTATGTCGTAACATACATTATGTGACATTATTTCCTCATTGATGACACTTTAGTCACAAAATTGTACATGTAATTCAAATTCAAAATCGAATGAGTTTTATATTGCTCTTGTCCTTCTCTCGTGCCTAGACTTTTGTCTTCTTAGAGTGGGATCAAATCATGAGCTAGGTTGGTAAGGTTGGATCATATGTGACTCTGGCACGATTTTTTAAAGTATATTATAATTTGTTCATGGGATCATCATGAGCAATCCTGGTAGATTCTTTTCCTATTTTTTTATTGCAGTGTAATTCTACTATTATGAACCGTCTATTATCATGTAGTAACATACATCAAGTGACACTAATTCCTCATCGATTACACTTTGGTAACACAATTGG
Source organism: Solanum tuberosum (assembly GCF_000226075.1). Taxonomy (NCBI): domain Eukaryota; kingdom Viridiplantae; phylum Streptophyta; class Magnoliopsida; order Solanales; family Solanaceae; genus Solanum; species Solanum tuberosum. The sequence continues at coordinate 2,009,595 of NW_006238972.1, read as the reverse complement.
ACATGTAATTAAAATTTAAAATGTGTACTAGTACTATTTTGACTCTCTCCGTAAAATTTTAAATAAAAACTTTGAACTATCTGGTAACTACAAGTATTTACTTGACGAATATTTATTAAATAATTAATATGGTTGATAGTTAATAGGCGAAGTTCATAGTTTATTTAATGCTCTTTACAACTTGGCACATGTATTGAAATAAGTTAGTGGGATTTTTTTTTTATATATTGATTTGAGTAGGAAAAAGAAAAGATAGAGGGGAAAGGGACGCCGCAAGACGAGAACGACTTCAGGTAACACAAATTCCAATCATACTAGTTTCCTTCTATACGCTTTTGTTGATTCTTAATATGAATAATGAGTATTTGGTATTGGGTGAAAAATAAACAGAGAGTTTGATAGGGTGGCTGGTAAATTTTATAGATGTGGATAAAATTTAAGTTTGATAGAAGGTTGATTTCAACAGGGGAGTAAATAATATTGGGGCCAAACATTGGAAGGCAATGTGATTATTTGGGGTTTAGAGAAAAGGTGGAGCTTGACCTGCAGTTTGTCATGGCCGGCACTGGTTACCAAACCAGTGGCCTCAATTTTAATTAATAATAATGGTTTGTCATATTATAAATATAGTTTTGAATATATTGGACCTAGGCTTGACCTATTGTAATATGGGTGTCTACGAACTTACTTTCTTATGAATATTGCATATTTGATAGATTGAGAATATTCAGAAGCTTTACGAAAGGAAATGGCGTAATCTTAAAGATCCGTGACACGTGTTCGACATTTAAGGTATGTTAAGACTTTCAGACTTTGTTGAACGATTATTTTCTAATAAAAGATTAAAAATGAAATAGAAAATGTGTAAGGGAGAAAGATGGGATTCTCGTACAAGTGGTATGATGGGCTTTGGTACGAGTACCGGTGTTATAAAGGGAAAGTTTGTTACTACAGAATGACAAATCTTAATCGGAGAATGCCAAAGCATATGGGCAATAGCTGATGTATTATTGACTTGATTTCTTTTGTATGATTGTAATTCTTTGTTGAACCAGTATATTTGTGATAGTTGAGGTGATTATATATCATATGGATATTTGATTGATTGAGATTCATCATCAACCCCCTTTATTGATAATATATTGTGCATATGCATTGACATAAGATTGAGTATAAGTTGGACACAGGGCGATTGTCTGTGCTGGAGATTGTGAGATGTTATGATTATAAGTTGTGCACGTGGAGATCTTCCGTGATCGGGATTATTTCATTTAATTATAGTGAGTTAATATCATCCACAAATACACGTGGAGATCATATGTGTAGGTACATATACCTCACAAGTCCCCCATGGGTCATTTACTCTCGATGTAATTCTGAGAAGTATCATGTATATGGTTGAGACACTACTTGGCATCCGAGGTATCTCATTTCATGGTGTTGCATTGTATTTGATATCGTTACATCCTTTATTCGTATTTGATTATGTGCTTACTAGGTGGTTGACATTATGTCACATTTGATTATCCCTAATTGATGAAATTTGACTAATAAGTATAATGTAGACTTATAAAATTAAAGAATGATTTTCTTATATACTCTTTTCACTACTTTCTCATCGTCAATCTATGATACATACTGATTACGCGTGGTTTCTTACTCATACTACACTTGTTGCACCTTTTTGTGGTGCAAATCTAATTTCGGATACGAGCGCATCTAGTGGAGATTTTTTAGTTTGAGCTTGGATTATCTTAGATTTATGGTGAGTTGCTTGATTGTTTGGCAGCCCACACCTCCCTCTATCTTGTTATTTATTCTGTTATTTATGTATTCAGACAAGATATTTCTTACATATAGGCTTTTCATATAGTTTCAGAGTTGCACTGTATTTTAGAAGCTCTTGTACTTATTAAACTAAAATCTTGGGTGGTATTTTAGTTTTTCGCACTTCATACTTATTAAAGCCATAGTGTTTGAGATATTCTACTTGTTGTTAATTTATTTTTATATTTTCACCTTATTTATTAATTAATTTGGTAAAACTAGTAGGCTAGCTTACCTATCAGTTTTAAACATAGGTTCCATCAGGACATGTGAATTTGGGTCGTCACGAATTGGTTTCAGAGAACTAGGTAAATTTGTCTCATAAGTAAAAGAGTAATGTCTAGTAGAGTTTTGCGGATCGGTATGATGACGTCCATACTAATCTTCGAGAGGCTATGAGATATTTAGGAAAGTTCTATCCTTTCATTCCTTATCGTGCGTACTTGACTTTGTTAAAATTTTATTCTTGTTCTCTTATTCTCTCACAAATGATGAGGACTCGTGTATTGGTGATCAAAGCTCAATATCTTGTACCTGTAACCATTACTAGGTTTATTGAATGAGGTAGATGCACGAGTGAGGTCACGTTAGAGACTGTGTTGCCCTACTTTTTTATAATAGGCCTATAATGACCACTGATGTGAAGAAAGTGATAGAAGGGGTCATGATCATGAATCGGCTGACCTATATTAGTATCTTTTGTGAGAATGCGTATGAATTTATATCACTTGCTATAAGGGGTTGCACGATCTTTGATTAGTGGAGTCCCATGGAGTAAACTACACATCGTTTTATAATATTATCCCTATCAAGTAATGACGGAGATATTACATTACTAGTAAGCCAACTAAGCTATCTCCACTCTCATGGACTCAATTTACTCAAGTTGTTTTTACCACACAATGAGAGGGAGTGTAAGAGGGATGAACTTGAGGGTTTGCAACAAGAGGATATGTCAGTCACTAAGTATGATGTTAAATTCTATGTCTTGGTTAGAGACGCTACAATGTAACTTTCTATAGAGGCCGAGACAGTGAAAATACCTCTCAAAGGGTTAATTATTTTATTTTCATGAGAGCTTCTCAAGTCGTTGCTTCTGGTGCTCAATATTGGAAAGTGATAGATATTTCCAAGGATTTAGAAATGAATCAACGTCAGGTATTTGAGCAGTGTGAGGGTAAGAGTGTGCGTCATTCAAGTTGGATAGGGTACGTGAGTCAGTTAATATTCATGTACATATTTTTACTTATGTTGGAGATATAATAGTGGTGGATCGAGTATATCGTTCGTGTGTAGTTACCTTGTAGGGATATAATACTAAAGTGGATTTGAAGACTTGTATATGATAGATTGTTTTATGTTATTCTTGAGATGAATTGGTTATCATCTTATCACGTAATTTTGAACTTCCATACAAAGATATTTACATATGCTCTGCCTGAAATTCTTATAGTATAGTGAAGAGGGCTTCTTAATGACAATCCAAAAAGGTTCAGATCATTTATTAGGGGTCATCGGTTGGTAGAGAGAGGATTTTGGTCTACATGGAACATGTTCGAAACACTAGTATGGATACTCATATGCTTGAGTTTATTCAGTTGGGGAGTGAATTTTTGGAGGTCTTTGGACAGATCACGTCTTCAACCTGGGTGTGATATTGTTTTTTGTACCAATTTCGAGCCAGACACTCAACTCATTTTTATTTTGCCATGTCGTATGGATTTGGTAGGATTAAAAAAGTTGAACGAGTAGTTGCATGATTTGTCAAACAAGGGATTCATTCGACCGAGTGTATCTCCTTTGGGTGCTCCAGTGTTATTTGTGAAGCATAAATGTGGATCTATGAGCATATGTATTGACTATAGGCAGTTGAACAAGGTTACCATCAGAAATATACGAGATACCTCAAATTGATGGTTTATTTTATCAGCTTCACGGTTCTTTAGTTTTCTCCAAGTTTTACTTGAGATACGGTTATCATCAATTGAAGGTTAGGAGAGATGATATCACTAAGACAACTTCTGAGACACGTTATGACCATTATGAGTTTCCAATAATGTATTTTTCGGTTGACTAATACCCCTAACAACTTTTATGGATTTCATGCATGGGGTGTTCTGGCTGTACTTGGATTCATTTGTTATTATCTTTATAGATGATATATTGATATACTCTCTGATTAAGGAGGATCACGAACATTATTTAAGGATTGTTCTTTAAAACATGAAGAAGATTAAACTGTATGCAAGATCTTGAAGTATGAGTTTTGGTTAGTTCAGTGGCATATTTTGAACATGTAGTGTTCAAGAAAGGTTTTATGATAGATTCCAAAAGGAGTGACGCATTTAGGAAATGGGTAAGGCCTTCGTCAATTTGGAGTACTTAGGCCTTGTTGGTAATTATAAATGATGTTCTTATTTATTGCATCTGCATTGACTAGATTGATCTAGAAGTAAGTGGTTTTTTAGTGGGTTGATGTATGTGAGGTGTGCTTCTTAAAGGCCAAGACCTTATTTACTACTACTCATATTTTTAATTTACCCATGGAATTTAAGGAATTTCATTTGATTGTGTTTCATTGCATTGCATCTCATTACATCCTTTATTCTCATTTGATTTTGTGCTTATTGGGTAGTTGGACATTATGTGATATTTGATTATCCCTAATTGATGAAATTGGATTGATAAGTATAATGTAGACTTGCAAAATTAAAGGATGATTTTCTTATATACTCCTATCACTACTTTTTCTTTGTCGGTCTATGATACATACTGGATACACGTGGTTTCATGGTCATACTACACTTGTTGCACCTTTTTCAGGTGCAGATCTAATTCCAAATACGAGCACATCTCATGGAGCTCTCTTTGTTCGAGCTTGGATTTTCTTGGAGTTGTGGGGAGCTGCTTGGCTATTCAGCAACCCACACCTCCCTATATCTTACCATTTATTATGTTGTTTTCACATTCAGAATAGATATTTCTTACGTTTAGGCTATTCATTTAGTTTCAGACGTGCACCATATTTTAGAAGCCCTCGTACTTATGACACCAAAAGCTTCGGTGGTGTTTTAGTTTTCCACAGTTCATACTTATGAAAGACTTAGCGTTTGAGATTCCTACTTGTCGTTTAGTTAATTAATTTGGTAAAACTAGCGGGTTGGCTTACCTATCGGTTGGAAACATAGGTTCCATCATCACATATGAATTTGGGTAGTTACATAAAATCTAATGGGTTGTACCTTGCTCTTGTCCTTCTCTCGTGCCTAGACTTTTGTCTTCTCTTACTATAGGTTAAATCATGAGCCTTCTTAGATTGCAATATTGAATTATATATTAAATTCTTGCATATTTTTGTACGCATATTATAATTTTCCTAGGCCATTTAATACCTTCTCAGGATGAAGATATGGGATAATCATGAGAAATCCTGATAGATTCTTTTTATTTATCAACCTTTACTTGACGTTGTATTCCTATTATGTCATTTTAGTACAATTCTAAATAGTACTAACCATCTATTATCATGTAGTAACATACATCATGTGACATTAATTCCTCATTGATGACACTTTAGTTACGCAATTTGACATGTGCTTAGTATTTAAAATCTAATGGGTTTTACATTGGTCTTGTTTTATCTTTCATCATAAATTCAAAATTGAAGAGTTTCAGGTTCATAGATTTTTTTAGTATATTTCGGAGATAACACTTAAGTACTCCATGAACTATACCTTAACTTCTAGCGACACACCTGAAATTAATATGATATCAGTCGTAGAATCAATAATGAGCAATGCAAAATAGAGAAAATCAAAATAGTAGGCATAGAAGCAAAACCTTAGTAATGATCTTACTGAGTGAAAATTGTATAACAAGAATTCCTCACTATTATAAACCTTACATTTTTTTAAGAACAAGAATTTTTGGAGAGGAGCTTGAAACCCTAGAATTTGCTCTACTTGAGGTTTGGTCTATGTTTGGGAGTAGAATAAGAGAGAAACTCAGAGAACTCCCATAATATCTTCCCCTATTAGATGTTAAAACAACGCAATTTAGACTTTGTAAAACCTCATATTAAAAAGGGAAAAGGTTACATGAATTGTAACTACTTTTTAGGTCTACGAGACCAATCTACGGTTCATGAAACTTTCTATGGGTCGTACAACAGTCTCGTGGAAAGGGGGAAAATAATTTTTGAAAAATCAAGTTTCTGAAGTTTTCTACGGCTCACTAGGACAGTCCGTCAAATGATCTACAAGCCATAGATGAGTCTCATAGGTAGGTCCCAAACTTAGTGAAATTTTGAGATCAAGGTTTATTTCTACGGTTGGGTTCTATGGACTGTTGAAAGATTTTAGCTCCTAAAATGCCCCACTCTAAACCCATTCTCCTAATTCCCCAAAACCCAACAAAGTTCATTCACCCAAATTCCCTCTCAACCAAAGGAAGAATAATAAGAAGTTAGGGTTCATTCAAGGATATCAATTCACCATTCATCTTAGGCTTTGAGTAGCAAGGTATGTGGGTATTCACTCATGGAGTTCGTTCCACCGTGTGGTCCCAAAGGTTTCAATTTCTCAATTCAATTTCAAATTGATCAAGTTAGGGTTTCAATTCAATCTTTATGAGTTCCCTTCAATGTATGATTTTATTGATTAATCCCTATCTTCTAACGCATGATTTTGAGTTTAATTTACATGAACCCATGAATGATCCACGATTTTGATTATGAAACCATAATTAAGCATATGAATTATGAATTCTGAATTTATGAAAATATGCATGCTTTTATGAAATTGATGTAAATGATTTGAGGATGTTTGATAGAAAAGTATCACTGTTATTGTGAAAGGTTTTCACAGATACTACTATGATCATAATTATGAAAGGTATTTCTCATATATGGATTCACATTGTTGAAAGGTTTTCTCATCTACGCTGAATTATGTTTAAAGAGTTATTCTATGTTTTGACTTTAAGATGTGGATTGGTATTTATCATTTCCTGGCCTTTGTTATATTGCTATTTGGTTTTTTATATATTCCATTGGGATTTTGACTTAGCACCGAGAGGGCATTGAGGTGGAGGCTCAAATAGGGTAGTATCTATTAGCAACCTCTAGCCCCAAACTATGTGTTCCCGTAGGAATGTCTTAAATGACCTAGCTAGTGGATCAACTTTAGCAAAAGATGATGTGCACTAAGTCTACCTTGGCAAGAAGAATCCCCTTCTTTCAGTATGAGGGATATACCGATATCCACGATATTGCTCTCACGGTCTTATTGTCGGGTAATACAAATATCCCACAAAATGATATATTATATTTATTTAAAGCTTTCTTAGGTCTATTATTTTTAATTCCTTGACCATGCTTTATGATTTTCACTTAGTTTCTTCTTTAAACTTTCAATTGTTCAAATGGTGGTCATACATTACATGTTTTAAGCTATTCATGCTACCATGCTTATTTATGCATATTACCCAACACTTAGTACATACCATGTACTAATGCATACTTGTGACTAAATTGTTTTATTAATGAAGTGTTCCACGCTCCCACCTCCCACACTCATGGCTAGTTGATCATTCTACTAGATTGAAGATTGGTCGAGTTCTCATGTTTCGAGGACCGTGACACTTTCATTTGTTTTATGTTTATTTTTTTGGATGATGTATGTGGTGTATGAGTTACGTCCCAATCACTCCTTTGACATTTAGATGGAGTTTTCAGACTATGTTAGAGTTCCACATTGTCAAACTCTTATATAATATAAGATTGCTATTTTTGAAATATTTACTTCTATTATATTGAATGATGTATGCTAAGTGGCTTGTGTAAGACCTTTTGGGGGTTCTATATGTCATGTTACACCTAGGGTATACTTTGGATTGTAACAAATTTGGTATTCAAAGCACAAGGTTTTTAAAGGTCCTAGGATCGAGTAGAGTTTTGTTCATGATTGTAAAGCACACTACATTTATGAATAGGAAGCTATATGTCACGCCCCGAGGCTACTCCCTTGACGTGACACGGGACCTAGGATCACGAGTTACCCCAAGCTAACCATGTGTCTTGCATATATCAAGCATACTGAGAATAACTCAATAAGACATGTACTCTGTGGAAGCTAAAACAATGGATAACTGAAAGTGGGGAAAAATCTAACTAGTCTGAATATATAAAATATAATGAATGTCTAGAGATGACTGAAACACCCCTTAACAACTCAAGCTACATCTACTACTATGTTTGAAAAAGCCTCTAACTGAGTTTTGTTGATGAGACAGGCCCCCAACTAACTCTAAAAAAACTGTAACTAAAAATAATGACTAAAACGAAAGCATGTCTATTGTCCTCAGAATATGAGGATTCACCACTGAAGCTACTGAATGCGGACCGAAAATTGATCTATGCGGGATCTGGATGCTAAGTGCCTGAATCTACATCATGAAAGGATGTAGCACAGAGTATGCGTCAGTACATGGAATGTACTGAGCATGATGGATATAGATACTAAGCTGAACAAATATATATAAGTTGAACAAAGCATAACTGAGCAATGACATAAACTGAGCAAAAATGTAAATACTAAAACACATTTGAAAAGCTAAGCTGAATGCAATGACAAAGTACAAATCATGAAAATAACATGTTGAACTGAATGATCAAGTATATACTGAAAGCCTGGTCAAATGCACTAATAGTCTTACTGTAGGAGCTACTATTAACTGACATAAACCGTGTGAGCTAACCATGGAGTCTGATGTATATGCCCATCGAGAGGACCTAATATACCTTGCCAGGGGTATAAAGGCATGACAGGTGTGATCACCAAATCTGATGCCTAATAGAGGGGACTTATAATCCTATTTGGGCACATAGTTCTGGGACTATGAGGATACGCTGAACCCTAGTTACACTGGGTGGAGTTGGAAAGAGTATTCAATTATCTTTAATTTGATAGGTCATAACCCACCTAATTTATTTTGTGCTAAAAGATATGAACATTTAAAGTTGACCCAACAACCATTTTCCTCCAAATGGCTGTTGACCCTTACCTACGGTCCATAGGTCCAACCACAGACCGTAATGGTAGAACGTGGGTGGGATCAGAGACCATCAAAATTTGGACCTTAACGACCGAACCCCACCTATTGTCCATAGTACTACCTACGGTCCGTGGGTCGTTCCGTTGGTACTGGCACCAGTTTTTCAAAAGCTAGGATTTTCTCTATTTTGAGATCTAAGGTGTTACCTTATCTCACCCTTGGGAACATTAGTCCTCGAATGAAATCTAAACAAACTGAATATGGAGAGAACGAGCTGCAATCCCTACTACTAAGTACTAGTAACTGATATCTTACTAAAGTGAGTTCTAAGAACATGTAAATATGCTGAAATGCAAGAATAACTGAGGAAGCAAGATACTGAGACTGAATTACACAAGAGTAAACTGAGAGACTAGAGAGAAACTAGTACCTCAAGCTAAAATGGAATTGGAAGGAAAGAGGTGAAGATACTTAGCCATCATGGCTGCTTCTGCTTCCCAAGTAGCTCCCTCTACGGACTGACTCCTCCACAAAACCTTCATTGAAGGAACTTCCTTATTTCCCAACCTACGAATTTGATGGTCAAGAATTTCAACTCGCACCTCTTCATAAGTGAGAATATCTTTCAAAACCACACTCTCTAATGGTGTTATTGATGCCGCATCACCCACACACTTCTTCAACAAGGAAATGTGAAAGACGGGATAGAACGCTGCTAGTTCTGTTAGTAACTATAACTCATAAACCACATTACCAACCCTTTTCAAGATTCTGCAAGGACCTACATAACTGGGACTGAGCTTTCCTTTCCTCCCAAATCTCATTACCCCTTTCATAGGTGACACCTTCAGGAAAAACCAATCATCAATTTAAAACTCTAAGTCCCTTCTCCTCACATCAGCATAGGACTTCTGATGACTTTGAGCTATCTTTAGTCTATCTCTGATGAGGTGAACCTTTTCCATAGCCTATGAACCAAATCTGTCCTAATCAAGGCTACTTCACCTACTTCAAACCAACCAATTGGGGACCTGTATCTACGCCCACATAGTGCCTCATACGGGGACATCTGAATACTGGAATGGTAGTTGTTATTATAGGTGAACTCTATGAGAGGTAGGTGATCATTCCAGTTACCCTTGAAATCGATCACGCAAGCTCTCAACATGTCCTCTAAGGTCTTAATAGTACGTCGTTTGTGGGTGATATGTTGTACTGAGATTTACCTGAGTACCAAGACCTTTCGCAAATGATTTCGAGAAATAAGAGGTAAACTGAGGAACTCTATATGAGATAATAGACAAGGGAACCCCATGCAACTGGACTATCTCATTGATGTAGAGTTTGGCGTAGTCCTCTGCGGAATCTGTAGTTTTGACAGCCAAGAAGTGAGTGGACTTAGTAACTCTGTCCACTATCACCCAAATGGAGTCATGTTGTATGCGAGTGCGAGGTAAGACTATATTTAAGTCCATGTTTATCACTTCCCACTTCCATGTAGGAACTACACCCTGGGAACGTGCGTTTCACGTTTGTCCCCTAATTGACATTAGAAAAGTTAATTTATATAATCATAATGGACCGTACATAAATTCATCACTAAGTTCAAAGCTATGTCCTTTTGTATGTAAGTATGACATAAGAATATAACTCTTTACATAATATAACATGAAAATTTTGTGTCAGATGTTGGAGGTTTGATATTTTCAATTGTTCATGAAAATTAAACCTTTTATTATATCAGAAGAATTAATATATTTTATTTACTAAACGTAGGTTTTAATAATAAAAAAATAAATTGGCTATAAAAAAGATAATATGTTAAAATACAGATACACTATATTTTTTGAACTATATATAAAAGGATCTGCATTTAAAAAATAAATATGAATTCTAATACAATAAAATTCAATGTAACATTTAGTCATCTTTTTACTTTACATTATTTTATTATTATTGCACTAATTTTTGTACCTCTCTGTAATAGTTAAGTACATGAATTTTCTACACATTTGAGATTACATATAAAAAGGAAAAAGTATAAACATGTTGTTTTAAAAAGATAAATGATTATCAAACAACGAAGAAGACATAATTATTAATGTTTATCTAAGACTTACTCTTTTATGGGTCTGTTTTTGAAAATATTCTATGGAATTTAACATGCTTACCCTAAAAACAATTAATTATACATATAAATTGGGATTAACTTTATTACATTTATATCCTAAAGATAGAAGAAAGGAAGAATACAAAAATATAGTAATCAATTACGAAGTTATATTTAAAAACTCAAAAAGATGGAGATATGAAAAATAAAAATTCACTTACAACTACAAATTGAAGAATATTCATCTTGTAACTATGACAATTTACACATTTCTCAACAAAAAGAAGATGAATATGCATGAAATTATAAAGAATACTAATAAATAACTCTGTAAAAACTCTTATAATTACAAATCAGTAATGAAAATCTTACAACTGATGTAGACAAACCTAATGTAAAATAAAAGATGATCACAAACTTGAATGGAAAAAGAGAATATAAATAATGTTTTGTGAGTGTCTTTGATAGACTCTTCATTACCCACATTTTATTAGTACACGAATATATGATAGCATTAGATCTTGTTTGATGCATGAATATAAATATAACTATTACTTAATATTTAATTAATTAAATAGATATCAATATTTAATTTATTTAAGGGATAAGATAAGGGGAAAATGGTAATCTAAGTTTGAGGTTAGGAACTTCCCACTTATAATAATATATGATGTTAATCTCTTGAGTCATACCTCCTGGTTTCTAATGTTCTACCTCCACCTGTTGAAGTTAGGACACTTAGCCACAAAGTCTGCTATGTCCCTCTTCATGTCGTTCCACAAAAAGACTTCCCGTAGATCACGGTACATCTTAGTGGCACCTGGATGAATATAATATCTGGAATTATGGGCTTCTGTAAGGATCTGCTGCCTCAACTCACCAATATTAGGAACACATAAGCGACCCTGGCAACGAAGCGCATCATCTCCCCCTCCCCCAAGGGAGAAAACCTCAACTTTCTGCTAATGAACTGCACCTTTTAACTGAAGTAATATAGGATCATTGTCCTATTTTTCCCTAACCTCCGCTACCAATGAAAATTTTGATTCATTCTAAACTATCACACCACCATCTGATATGTCTGTAAGGCAAACTCCTAAGCGAGCAAGCCAGTGAACATCTTTTGCTAACTCTTTATTTTCTTCCTCAACATGTGCTACACTACCCATAGACAATTTGCTGAGAGCATCAGTCACAACATTGGCCTTACGAGATGGTAAATCACATTCATGTCATAGTCTTTAAGTAGTTCAAGCCATCACCTGTAACAAAGATTCAACTCTTTGTGGGTGACACATATTGGAGGCTCTTATGATCTGTGAACACATCAACATGGACACCATACAAGTAGTGTCTCCAAATCTTTAGGGAAAATACTACGGGTGTAAGTTCAAGGTCATTAGTCGGGTAGTTCTTCTTATAGACCATAAGATATCTAGAAGTGTAACCTATAACTTACGTCGCTGCATCAACACACAACCTAGGCCGACCCTAGATGCATCAGAATAAATCACATAACCATCTGAACCATCTGGTAGAGTCAAGACAGGAGCTGTAGTCAACCTAGTCTTTAATTCTGAGAAGTTTTTCTCACACTCTAAAGGAAATATGGATAGCGGATCACCAATGCACTTCTTGAGCATGGAAACATGAAACACCGGGTGAACCGGTGTCAACTCATTTGGCAAGTCAAATTTATATGCAACTTCCCTAACACGTTTCAAGACATGATATGGGCCCATATACCGGGGATTAAGCTTCCCCTTTTTACCAAACCTCACCACACCCTTCATAGGTGAGATCTTCAAGTAGACCCAATCACCAATTTCAAACTCTAGATCCCTTCTTCTATTATATGCATAAGACTTTTGCTGACTATAGGCAGTATTCAACCTATCTCTAATAAGTTGAACTTTTTCAATAGCACCATCAACTAGTTCGAGACAATTAGAGAAAATTACCTACCTCAAACCACCCAACCAGAGATCTACACCTTCTCCCATAAAGTGCTTCAAATGGAGCCATGGCAATGCTAGAGTGGTAACTATTGTTGTAGGCAAATTCAATCAATGGGAGATGGTCATTCCAATTACCATTGAAATCAATCACACACGCTCTCAACATGTCCTCTAAGGTTTGAATGGTCCTTTCCGCTTGACCATCCGTTTGAGGGTGAAAAGCGGTACTAAGTTTAGCATCAATTTTTTATAACTTAAGCTTATGGAAAATTATATTATGAGATGGAGATGTTGATAAAGACTATGATGATTTTGGTATTATGAGTGTGTATTGGTTGGTTCAGATTCACTTATAATTGTAGTAGCGAGTATTGATTTAAAATTTTATCATGGTTATGTGAGAAAGGATTCATCATGATGTTGTGTCAAAGTCCTTGATAACATGTTACAGACATGTGAATGATCAACTTTGGTGGTTATAATAAATAGCTTTGTTGTTGGTTAAGTGTACATACAATAATAATTATCACTCGATCATTGTGATGACTTCATGGAGGCATTGTATAGGAGGATGTGAAGGTATGCAATTGGTTGATTTGGGGAAGAAGATTAATCATAAGTGAGACTCAGTTGTGTTAGACAAGACCTTCTGTATGAAGAAGAACCGGTTGAAATTCTTGATCGCGATGTTTGTAAGATAAGGACATGCGAGACAAGTATCCCCTATTGTTCAGCAATTCAAGTACTACTCTACCCTTACTTTAGCAAGTCTTCCCTAGTTGATCACTCGGGGATGAGTGATGGGTAAATTGTTATCTATTGTAACGACCTGATATCCATCGTTAGGGAAAAGCCATTGGAGAAAGAATTGAGGTCAGAAAACTTTTCGTAGTAACTTGGAATTTCCTAACCTAGTCTAGATTTGGATGAAATCGGAGTCAGTAAAGTCTAGGGAAATCTGGTAATAATTGGGTCATTTAATTATGATTTTGATAGCATGAATAGATAGCTAAGATGTTAAGGAACCCGTACGACTTTACGAAATTGAATTCGGGATAGTAGAACTCCCAAAAATGATCTTACCGTGAACAAGTGGATTTTGAATGTCAAAGGTTGAAGGTGTGTAGTGAAATAGGGGCTTGAAATTTAAATTCCAGCATTCTGTCTCTATGCATGCCACCATAGCGGGATGGTTGCCACTATAGCGGGATGGGTCCTGCCGTAGCAGAACAGATGTGACTTAAGTCGGAAATAAAACCCCAAGATAGTTTATTATGCACTTTTCAACTTTGAGAGCTAAGGAACGACCCCAAGGGCTTTCTTGACAGTTTTGGACATTCTTGGGGCTTAAGGTTTTCACTCCCCGAATTGGTTTTTCGATCCAAAGAACTTAGTTTCTTGGGTGATTATTGTTGGGGAAGGGTTTCAGAACTATTTGGATAGTGGGAAAAAGCCCTAATTTGGGTAGAGGGATCAAGGGTCTGACCTAGGGTTGATATTATTGATTATGATCCGGGTAATTGGATCTTGATTGTTTATCCTTGTGTATAAATTATTGTTTGTAGACCTAGAACAAGCGGAAAGAATCCAGAAAAGGAAGAATTGCCTTAGGGGATTCAAGTTGGGATTCGAGATAGGTGATGGTTGTGATTTCATGTTGGTTTGATATATGTTTTTAATTGCTCATTATGATACATGTATATATGTGAATGTTGCATTATTGATCACCCTAATCGTAAATGAGGATAA
>NW_006238972.1:1978246-1994291 GCF_000226075.1 Solanum tuberosum | reverse complement strand
TGTACTGATACTGCACTTGCTTGTTCTTTGTTGAGTACAGGTCATCTTCAGGCGGCTATTGATAGACCTAAGCTAGGTGACTATTGAGCGTAACCAGATTCAAGGGTGAGCCAGTTCTTTCAGGATGCCATGAATATACATTGTGATTGTGATTGTGGTTTGTTGAATGGATTGGGTGTTACGTTCCGACACACTAATTTGGATCGGTTGCCACGTTCCGTCATAAACATTTGATCGGCTGCCACATTTTGGTATAAACATTTGATCGTTTGCCACATTTCGGCATAATCATTGGATCGGTTGCCATGTTCCGGCATAAACATTAGATCGGGTACCACGTATGGTACGCTAACAGTTGGGTGTGGGTTCTATGAGAAGACCATTAAATTGGGTTCTGTGAGAGGACCATTGAATTGTGTTGTTTATCTACTTGTGATGATTACGCTCATATCTAATGATGATTGATATTGGAAAACTGTGTGTTACTCTAAATTGAAAACCGATGTGTATTATTGAGAATGTAGGATTCTACATTAATCTTGAAATGATGACTAATATTGTTTATGTTCGGTACAATATGCATGTTTATAATGTTGTGGTTACTTGCATGTGTTTCACTTATTGGGATAGCTGTGTGATCCTACCAGTACGCTGTGTTTGTGTACTGATACTGCACTTGCTTGTTCTTTGTTGAGTACAGGTCATCTTCAGGCGGCTATTGATAGACCTAAGCTAGGTGACTATTGAGCGTAACCAGATTCAAGGGTGAGCCAGTTCTTTCAGGATGCCATGGTTCTCTCTTGCTTAAGTCCATTCTTTTCGGACTCAGACTATTTGTTTAAGGTGTTTGTTTAGTGTCGGGGTTGTACCCCTTGTTCTTAGACTTTTTGTTAGTAGAGTTTTGGTACAATGACTTTCATGTTTTAGGGCTTGTTCTTCCGCATTAGTTTGGCTAGTTTATTTAAACCTTTGGAGTTTATGGGAACTCCGTATTTCTTTCTGTCATTCAAACCTTCTTTTGTATCGTTAAATGCCTTAGTTTTGATTAAGTTGTGTAGTACTTTGGTTAAATTGATTAGTTGGGCTGTAGTTTTGGTTCTACCACAGGAGGCTTAGTGTGGGTGCCAATCACGATTGTCTTGGTCGTGACACATTAGATTTATGATATTTTGGTAAATTGAGACCTAATCGTAGGCTTAAAATTGAGGAATATGAGACTTGACATATTTAGTTGGCACCCATAATTATGAACTTAATTATAAATTGGGGACTTTTGGACCTAGGCTAGACCTATAGTAATATGGTTGTCTATGGACTCACTTCCTTATGAATATTGCAGATTTGATAGATTGAGAATATTTAGAACCTGTACGAAAGGGAATGGAGAAATCATGAAGGTTCGCAATACGTGTTCGGCATTTAAGGTATTTTAAGACTTTCAGACTTTGTTGAAGGAACTTTTTTCTAATTAAAGATTAAAAATGAAATAGACAATAGGTAAGGGCGAGAGATGGGGGGGGGGGTCTCGTACGAGTGGTTTGATGGGCATTGGTACGAGTACCGGTGTAACAACCCGTATCCTAGACAAACCAAAATGCAGATTTCAGAAGTTGCAGGTGCCACCGACGGGCACCACCCACGGACCGTAGGGTGACCCAGGGGTTCGTGGATGGCCACCTGCAGCCCTCCTAGAAAAGTCCAGAAAATTTGTCTAAGGGTCGACCCACGGCCGGACCCATGAACCGTAGGTCAGACTACGGGCCGTGGTCCTGGTCTGTGGATCAAAATCGCAGATCGACTCCTAGTCGCAGAACGATGGCCAACCAAAGCGGTCCATCGGTCCGGTCCGTCGGTGACGCCGACAACGTTGAAGTCTGGGGTCGTTTGATCTTTTCCCTATGCGTTGGACCCCTAAATTACGTCGTTTAACCCCTAAAGTACATAGTTTTACTCAGTTTCAGCCTTGTAACTTAATTAGAACTTACCCAAGTCAATTTGTTCTCCAAAATTCATACACTTAGAATTTAAGATTGTCATGTTTTTGTGGAATTATAGCTTAGTTCTTACTTGAAACTCAGAACCATAGTTGTGTAGATTCGTTTAGTTCATGGAATACACTTGCAAGGTCAGTCTATTCTGTTTTACATGCTCCAGTAAAGAATGTTTCATTATCTATGTATTAATGTTGCATTTTTCAGTTAACATGTCAGAATCTCGAGCTATTCAGTTTATTATAGTTTGTTGTATGTCATACATTCTATTAGGAGTAGGTTTAATACCGAGTTGTACTAGGGTCAGTCACCCTCATAGTCCCAGAACTACATGCCCCATAGGTAAGTCCCCTTTGTGGGCATTATACTTAGTAATCACGCTAGCCATGCCTCTAAACCCTTTGCAAGGTATATTGGGTCCTCTCGATGGGGCGTATACATCAGACTCCAAATTTAGCTCATGTGGTTTTATATTGGTTATTAGTAGCTCCCACAGACAGATTCTAGTATATTGACCAGGTTCTCAGTTACAGTTCAGTATTCAGTTTCAGTATGTTATAAACTTCGTCACTACATTCACATAGTTCATAGTCAGCATGTTTAGCATATTCATCATGTTCAGATTATATCATTGCTTTATCGCTTTGTTCAGTTATATGTTTTATTCAGTTGTATTATATCATGTATGCTCAGTACCTTTCAAGTACTCATGCATACTCTGCGCTACATCTTCTTGTGAGGTAAGTTCAGGTCCTTAACATCGAGATCATGCATAGATCGGTTCCCGATCTCCAGTTCAACATCATTAGTGGTGAGTCCTCATTCCCTGGAGGACGAGTGAAATGTTATCTCTCCATTTTTAGTCCTTTGGTTTCAGTTTTAGCTAGAATTTAGCTGGGGGCATGTCCCAGCATCTCTAGTCAGTTAGAGGATTATTTCAGACATAGTTTAGATTCAGCTTTAGTTGAGTTTGATTTTCCAAAATGAATAAAACTCTTATTCAGTATTATATATTCAGATTTAGAATGGGTATTCCCCGTCATTTTAGTTTATCTTATGTTTAAGCTTCCGCATAGTATTTCTAATTTCAGTTTATCTTAATATGCCTATGATATTCCAGCTCAGGGTTAGCTTGGGGTCACTCGTGATCCTAAGTCCCGTGTTGATGTCAAGGGGGTAGCCTCGGGGTGTGAAAACTTGGTATAAGAGCACTAGGTTTAAGTGTCATAGGATGTCTTAAAATATGCACTAAGTAGAGTCATTTTCATGGGTGTGAAGTGAACCACTTATAATGATAGGTAGGTTACGAAGTGTTTTAGGAAAACTTCATTTCCATGTTATTCTACATTCTAACTTGTCGATTTTCATTTTAGATCATGCCTCCTCGTAGAGCTTACGAAAGAAATACTAATGCACGCAATGTGAACACCAGGAATGCTAATGCAGCTCCTCCAGTCCCAAATCAGAAAGTTTCGACTGTAGAGGCTACCCAACTTTTGGCTTAGAGTGTAACTAACCAAAACAATCAGTAGGTTCCAATTCCTGCAAAAGCTAGTGATGGATCAGTGGCAGCTAGGGTCCGTGATTTCAGTAAGATGAATCTTCTTGGGTTTCTAGGGTCACAAGTTAGAGAAGTTCCCCATAACTTCATTGATGAGGTCAAGAAAATATTTAGAGTGATGCAGGTAACAGGGAATGATAGGGTTGAGTTGCCATCTTACAAGCTTAAGGATGTGGCTCACATTTGGTTCACTCAGTGGAAAGAAAACAGGGGTATTAAGGCAGCTCCTATGACTTGGGAGTGTTTTAATGAAGCTTTTCTGGATAGGTTCTTCCCAAGAGAGTTGAGAGAGGCAAAGGCTCAGGGATTTATGAATTTGAGGGAAGGTAGAATGTTAGTTCAAGAGTACAGAATAAAGTTCACCCAACTCTTCAGATATGCTCCACATATGGTCGCTGATTCGAGGGGACAGATGTCTAAGTTTTTGTATGGTGTGTCTGACTTAGTGAAGACAGAGTGCAGGAATGCTATGTTGTTGGATGATATGAACATCTCTAGGCTTATGACTCATGCCCAGCAGGTTGCAGTAGACAAGCTTAGGGAACAGGCTAAGGACAATAAGAAGGCTACGACAGTTAAATATGAGTACTCTCAGCAGAAATCGGGTGGTGGGAATCGCTAACAGTTTTAGCAGAAATCTACCACTCCAACACCTTCTTTAGCTAGTTTTCCATCCTCCAAGTTTTGACAGGATCAGAAACATAGGGAATCAGGCTTTAGGTCTTAGAGGAGTGTTTCAGGTACTAGAACCTACCCAACTTGTCCAAAGTGTGGTAAAACCCATCCGGGAAAGTGTCTTGGAGGGAAAGAATGGTGTTTTTAATATGGTCAGTCTGGTCAAAGGTTGAGAGATTGTCCTTCTTCTAAACAGGGACATAGAGGTACCAATAGTAGTGCTCAGTCTACTACTCCAGCAGCACCAGCAGGTCGCCCAACATAGTAGGGTACTTTATCTAGTCAGGTGGCGGTTAGTGCCAGAACAGATTGTATGCCCTCCAGGCTCGCCAGGACCAGGAAGATTCTCTTGATGTGGTCACTGGTACGTTACGAGTCTTTCACTTAGATGTTTAATCTTTGTTAGATCCAGGAGCTACTCTTTCCTTTGTAACTCCATATATAGCAGTAAACTTTAGTGTCAGTCCAGAAACTCTTTATGATCCCTTCTCAGCCTTTACCTAGTCGGTGACACAGTTATAGCTAGATGGGTATACAGAAATTAGCCTATCACAGTCTCTTAGAAAGTCACCTCAGCAGATCTTGTAGAGCTAGAAATGCTACACTTCGATATCATTCTAGGTGTGGATTGGTTACATTCCTGTTATGCCTCAGTCGATTGTAGAACTAGGATCGTTCATTTTCAGTTTCCAGACAAACCAAGAATGGAAGGGTAGCAGCTCAATGTGTATGGGTCTATTCATTTCTTACCTTAAGGCCAAAAAGATGATCTCTAAGGGTTATATCTATTATCTAGCTCGGGTGAAGGATTGAAGCTCCAAAACCCATACTCTTGAGTCAGTTCATGTAGTAAGTGAGTTCCCAGAAGTGTTACCAGAAGATCTTCCCGGAGTTCCTCCCGAAAGGGAAATCAACTTTGGAATTGATCTTCTTCTACATACCTAGCCTATTTCTTTTCCTCCTTAAAGATGGCTCCAACCAAGCTTAAGGAATTAAAAGAACAGTTGAAAGACCTCATAGATAAGGGTTTCATAAGACCTAATATTTCCCTATGGGGTGCACCAGTGTTGTTCATGAAAAAGAAAGATGGTTCTCTCAGGATGTACATTGACTATAGACAGTTGAACAAAGTCACAATCAAGAATAAGTATCCCATACCCAGGATTGATGACTTGTTCGACTAACTTCAGGGTGCTAGTCATTTTTTGAAGATATACCTCAGTTTCGGTTATCATCATCTCAGATTCAGAGATAGTGACATTCTGAAAACAACCTTTAGAAATCAGTATGGTCATTATGAATTTGTAGTTATGTCATTTAGGCTAACCAATGCTCCTGCAGCTTTCATGGGTTTAATGAACAGGGTGTTCAAGTAGTATTCGAACTTGTTTGTTATCGTCTTTATTGATGATATCCTTATTTACTCTAGGAATGAGGAATAACATGCGACTAATTTGAGGGTTGTCCTGCAAACTTTCAAAGATCGACAATTATTCGCTAAGTTTAGCAAGTGTGAGTTTTTGTTGAAATCAGTTGCTTTCCTTGGGCATATTGTGTCTAGTGAAGGGATTCTAATGGATTCGCAGAAAATAGAAGTAGTGAAACAATGGCCCAGACCTACCTCTCCAATAAATATCATAAGTTTCTTGAGTTTGGCTGGTTACTAGAGAAGGTTTGTGGAATGATTTTCATCCATAGCTTCTCCATTCACTAAGTGACTCATAAAAAGGTCAAGTTTGAGTGGTTAGATGAGTGTGAGAAGAGCTTTGAAGAACTGAAAACTAGGTTGACTACAGCTCTTGTTTTAACTGTACCAAAGGGTTCAGACGATTATGTGATCAATTGTGATACACCAAGGTCGGCCTAGGTTGTGTGTTGATGCAGCGAGGTAACGTTTTAGCTTATGCTTCTAGACAGCTTAAGGTGCATGAGAATAACTATCTAGCTCATGACCTCAAGCTTGCAGCCATAGTATTCGCCCTAAAGATTTGGAGACACTACTTATATGGTGTTCACGTAGATGTGTTAACAGACCATAAAAGCCTTTAGTATGTGTTTACCCAGAAAGAGTTGAATCTTCGCCAGAGGATATGGCTTGAATTCCTCAAGGACTATGACATGAATGTGCTTTACCATCCCTATAAGACCAATGTAATAGTTGATGCTCTTAGTAGACTATCTATGGGTAGTGTAGCACATGTCGAGAAAGAAAGGAAGGAATTAGCGAAAGATGTTCACCGGCTTGCTCCCTTCGGAGTTTACGCTATGAACATATCAGATGATGGTGTAACAGTTCAGAATGGGTCAGAATCTTCATTGGTAGTGGAGGTTAAGGAAAAACAAGACAGTGATCTTATATTGCTTTAATTAAAGGGTGCAGTTCATCTGCAGAAAGTTGAGGTTTTCTCCCAATGGGGAGATGGTGTCCTTCGCTACCAGGGTGGGTCATATATGTATTCGTAAGGTGGGTGAGTTGACACAGTAGATTCTTGCAGAAGCCCATAATTCCAGGTATTATATTCATTCAGGCGCCACCAAGATGTACTATGATATGCGGGAAGTCCTTAGTGGAATGGCATGAAAAGGGATATAGTAGATTTTGTGGCGAGGTGCCCAAATTGCCAACAAGTTAAGGTAGAACATCAGAAACCAGGAGGTATGACTCAAGAGATCAACATTCCTACATGGAAGTGGGAAGTGATCAACATGGACTTCATTACCAATTTACCTCGTACTCGTAGACAACATGATTCCATTTGGTTGATAGTTGATATAGTTACTAAGTCTGCACACTTTTTGGCAGTTAGGACTACTGATTCGGCGGAGGACCACGCCAAACTTTACATTAATGATATAGTAAGGTTGCATGGGGTTCTTTTGTCCATCATCTTAGATAGAGGTCCTCAATTTACCTCTCATTTCTGGAAGTCATTCCAGAAAGGTCTTGGTACTCAAGTTCATCTTAGCACAACATTTCATCCACAGACGGATGGTCAGGCAAAGCGTACCATTCAGACCTTAGAGGATATGTTGAGAGCTTAAGTGATCGACTTCAAGGGTAGTTGGGATGATCATCTTCCTCTTATAGAGTTCGCCTACACTAATAGCTACCATTCCAGCATTCAGATGGCCCCTTATGAGGCAAGTGATCGACTTCAAGGGTAGTTGGGATGATCATCTTCCTCTTATAGAGTTCGCCTACACTAATAGCTACCATTCCAGCATTCAGATGGCCCCTTATGTGGAATTATATTGGCGTAGATGTAGATCTCTAGTTGGTTGGTTTGAAGTAGGTGAGACAGCCTTGATAGGGCCAAATTCGGTTCATGATGCTATGGAAAAAGTTCAGCTCATCAGAGATAGACTTAAGACAGCCCAGAGTCGCCAAAAGTCCTATGCAGATTGTGAGAAGAAGTCAACTTGGAGTTCCAAATTGATGATTGGGTTTTCCTGAAAGTGTCACCTATGAAGGGGGTGATGAGATTTGGTAAGAAGGTAATAGTTCCTCTCCAGTTTCTCAGTTACTCATGCGTAAATTCAGTCTTACTATTTTGTTCCTTCAGCTTTACTTGCATTTTCAGTATATTTGCATATTGTTGGAACTTAGTTCAGTCAAATTTCAGTTTCCAGTACTTAGTGGTAGGGATTACAGCTATTTTCCTCGATATTCACCTAGTTTAGTCTTCATTTGAGGATGAATGTTCCCAAGGGTGAGATAACGTAACGCCCCGTTTCTTAGACAGGCCATAATGCAGATTTCATAAGTTGCAGGTACCACTGACGGGCACCACCCACGGACCATAGGGTGACCCACAAAACGTAGGTGGGGGTCCGTGATTGGCCACCTGCAACCATCCCTGAAAAGTCCAGTAAAATTATCTAAGGGTCGACCCACGGCAGGACCCTCGGACCATAGGTCAGACCACAAGTCGTGGTCCTGGTCTATGGATCATGACCACCAGATCCAACTCCCAATTACCGAATGACGGCCGACCAGAATGGACCGTCAATCCACCCACGGTCCATCGGTGACGCCGACAACTTTTAAGTTAGGCGTCATTTAGTACTTTTCCTACGTGTTGGACCCAAAACTATGTCGTTCAACCCATAAACTATGTAGTTTTGGTTAGTTTCAGCCTAGTAACTTAATTAGAACTTACCCTAGTCAATTCATTCTCCAATATTCATCCACTTAGAACGAAAAGAAGAGAAAGATGTCGGGCAATCCTAGTCTAAGAATGTAGTATTGTTTCATCCATCCCAACCCCGAATTTGAAAGATTTCTCTGTGGAATTCATCAACAGGTATGTGAGATTTCACTAGTGGGTTCCTTTCGCCCATTAGGTCCCTAGAATTCAATCAGAATCTTGAATCTGTACATCATGCTTAGACCTAAGGTTTCTAGAATTTCAAATTTTAGTTGTGATTCAATTGTTAGACTAATACAAATCAGATTATAATGTTTTTGTGGAATTATTGCTTAGTTCTTACTTGAAACTCAGAACCCTAGTTGTGTAGATTCGTTTAGTACATGAATTACACTTGTTAGGTCAGTCTATTCAGTTGTACATGCTCAAGTTAAAAATGTTTCATTATTTATGTATTAATGTTGCATTTTCATTTAACATATCACAACCTCGAGCTATTCAGTTTATTGCAATTTTTTGTATTTCATACATTTTATTGGGAGTAGGTTTAATACTGAGTTGGACTAGGGTCAGTAACCCTCATAGTCCCAGAACTATGCGCCTCATAGGTAAGTCCCTTCTATGGGCATTATACTTGGTGATCACACCAGCCATGCTTCTATACCCTTGGCAAGGTTTATTGGGCCCTCTCAATGGGGAGTATACATTGTACTCCACATTTAGCTCATGTGATTTTATGTCGATTATTAGTAGCTCCCATAGACAGATTGTAGTGTATTGACCAGGTTCTCAGTTACAGATCCGTATTTAGTTTCAGTATGTTATAAACTTGGTCATTACATTTACCTAGTTCATAGCCAGCATGTTTAGCATATTTATCATGTTCAGATTATATCATTGCTTTATCGCTTTTTTCAGTTATATGTTTTATTTAGTTGTATTCTATCCTGCATGCTCGGTACCTTTCAAGTACTAACGCATACTCTGCGCTACATCTTCTCGTGATGTATGTTCAGGTCCTCAGCATCCAAATTATGCATACATCGGTTCCCGATCTCCAGTTCAGCAGTATCAGTGGTGAGTCCTCATTCTTTGAGGACGAGTGACATGTTAGCTCTCCATTTTCAGTCTTTTAGTTTCAATATTTACTAGAAGTTAGCTGGGGTCATGTCCCAGCATCTCTAATCAGTTAGAGGCTTATTGCAGACATATTTTAGATTCAGCTTTAGTTGAGTTTGATTTTCCTGAATCATTAAAACTCTTATTCAGTATTATATATTCACATTTAGAATGGGTATTACTCATCCTTTTAGTTTATCTCAAGTTTAAGCTTCCGCACTGTATTTCTTATTTCAGTTTATCTTGGTATGCCTATGATATGCCTACTCACGGTTAGCTTGGGGTCACTCGTGATCCTAGGTTCTGTGTTTACGTCAAGGGGGTAACCTCAGGGCGTGACAATCGATATTATAAAGGGAAATTTTAGTACTATAGAATGACAGATTGTAATCTGAGAATGCCAAAGCCTATGGGCATTACCTGATGTATTATTGACTGGATTTCTTTTATGTGATTGTTAGTCTTTATTGAACCCATATATTTATAATAGTTGAGGTGATTATATATCATATCGATATTTGATTGGTTGAGATTCATCATCATCTCATTTTATTGATATTATATTGTGCATATACATTGACATGAGATTGAGTATAAGTAGGACATGTGGCGATCATCTGTGCTAGAGATTGTAAGATGTTATGATTATTAGTTGGGCACCTGGAGATCATTTGTGATGGGGATTATTTTATTTTACGATAGTGAGTTGAGATCATCCACACAGACACATAAAGATCTTATGTGTTGGTATATGGACCTCGCGAGCCCACCATGGGTCATCTACTCTCGATGTATTTATGAGAAGTGTCTTATACATATGGTTGAAAGACTACTAAGTATCTGAGGTATATCATTTAATGGTGTTGCATTATATTGAATATCATGACATCATTTATTCTTATTTGATTATGTGCTTAGTGGGTGGTTGGACATTACGTGACATTTGATTATTCCTAATTGATGAAATTTGACTGATAAGTATAATGTAGACTTGTAAAATTAAAGGATGATTTTCTTTTAAACTCATGTTACTACTTTCTTGTTGTCGGTCTATTAGACATACTGGGTACCCGTGGTTTCACACCCCGAGCTACCCAGAGACGCGGACACGGGACCTACAATCACAAGTGACCCCACGCTAACTCTGCTGGCATGACATAAGCATACTAAGAATAATAATAACTTATTCGGAAGCTAAATCAAGAAAATGAAAGTGATGGCGAATACCCATAGACTAAATTGAATATATCAAATCTGAGAGTTTTAATACAAAATAAATATCAAACTCAAATACAAATATGAATCTAACTATGTCTGAAATAGCCTCTAACTGACAAGAAGTGTTGGGACATGCCCCAGCTAAGTCTAGCAAAACTGAAACTAAAACAATGAAAACTAAAAGATAACATGACTATTGTCCTCGGAGAATGGGGACTCACTACTGATGCTGCTGAAATAGAGATCGGGAACCGATCTAAGCGTGATCTAGATGCTGAGAACCTGAACCTACATCACGAGAAGATGTAGCGCAGAGTATGTGTCAGTACTTGAAGGGTACTAAGCATGCATGATAGAGTAAAGATGAAATAAACACATAACTGAACAAGCAATAAAGCAAGAGAATAATCTGAACATGATATAGATACTGAATACTGAGCTAACTGAATGCAATGACCAAATTTATGACATGCTGAGACTGAATATTGACTGTACTGTAATATGGTCAATGCAATGGAGTCTGACTGGACTGTGGGAGCTACTATTAACTAAAACCACATGAGCTAAATGTGGAGTCGTATGTATACGCCACATGGAGAGGACCGAATACACACGGCCAAAGGTGTAGAGGTATGCTGGCGTGATCACTAAAATGATGCCCAAATAGGGGACTTACAACCTACGTGGCTCATAGTTCTGGAACTATGTGGGTGACTAACTCTAGTCCAACTCGGTATTATACTACTCCCAATAGATTAAATGATCAACACATTTTGACTGAATTTTTGTAATATACTGGATATCTCAAAACTGACATGCAAACTGAGAATGCACATTTATATGCTGATAATGACACTTCAAGACTGAGGCATGTATATCTGAAATACTAAAATATCTGACCTAGCATGTGTAATTCAAGAACTAAAGAAATACATAGCTAGGATTCTGAATTCATCCAATAAACGAAGTAATAACATGATAATCTCATTTGGAACATGTAAATAACCAATTCATGATAATCTGCTGAAGTTCTAGAAATACTAGGTCTAGTTAATAATAGGGAATCAAGAATCTGACTGAAATCTAGGAATCTAATGGGCGAAAGGAACCCAGTAGTAAAATCCCACATACCTGGTGGCGAATTCCACAGAGAAATCTTTCGATTTCGGGGCAGAAACTGATGGAACCTTGTTGCGTTCTTGAACTAGGGTTGCTCGACCATTTCTCTTCTTTCGCTTCTAATTTTCTAAGTTTATGATGAAAGATTTGACGTAGGTAAGTTATAGTTATGTTTCTAGTCTTAAACTAATCGAAACCACGTAGTTTAGGGTTATAACGACATAGTTTAGGGGTCCAACGAAATAGGAAAAGACCAAAAGATCCTTGACTTAAACTGTTGACGGGGCTAACTAGGGCCACATTCATGAATCGTGAAAGGGACCACGGATCATGAAGTCGGTCGTGCTCTGGACTTGGTTCTGAAAACTTGGGGGTCTGTACTACGGCCACTACCACGGATCATGTGGAGGACTACGGACCGTGAAGGTCCCTGTGGTCCTCACTTGGGTTGAGGTCTGGAGGCTTCATGTTGGGAGTCTACTGGTTAAACTCCACGAAAGTTCCCATGGACCGTGTGAAGGACCACGGACCGTGTAAGTGTCTGTGATCTTCACTTAGACCTGGGGGGGTTCTAGGGCCAAGCTGGGGGGTCTACTTCTCTAACACTACAGACGCCACCATGACACATCGTTGTGACCACGGCCCGTGAAGTGTCCCGTGGTCTAACGCCTGGGCCTGGTGAAGTCCAAGTCTGGACCACGGGCAGGTCTACGAACCGTGGACCCTATCACAGTTCGTGAACCCTACCGTGGTTCAGCGTTTCAAGTAAGTTCTGCAAAAAGAATTTCCTGGGCCTGGTTTTTGAGGTGTTACAATATATCCCCCTTGGGAATATTTGTCCTCGAATGAAAACTAAACTAGCTGAAATGGAGGGAATGAACTGCAACGCTACCACTAAACACTGAAGACTGATTTATCACTGAACTAAGTTCAAGAACATGCAAATACGCCGAAAATGCAAGTACAAACTGAAGGAACATGATATTAAGACTGAATTCATGCATGAATGACTCAAAACTGAAGAGGAACTAATACCTCAAGTTGGAGTGGAATCGAAAGGAAAGTAGGTGAGGATAGTTGGACTTCATGGCTACTTCTGCTTCCCAAGTAGCTCCCTCCACGGACTGACTCGTCAACAAAACCTTAACTAAAGTGACTTCTTTGTTTCTCAACCTTCTAACCTGATGATCAAGAATCTCAACGGGTACATCCTCATAAGAAAGACTGTATTTCACAGCCACATTCTCTAATGGCACTATGGATGCTGGATCACCCACACACTTCTTCAATAGTGAAATGTGAAAGACTGGATGCACTGCTGCTAATTTGGCTGGTAATTCTAACTCATAAGACACTTTAATAATCCTTTTCAGAATCTTGTAAGGGCCTACATATCTAGGACTGAGCTTCCCTTTCTTGCCAAATCTCATCATCCCTTTCATAGGTGATACTTTCAAGAAAACCCAATCATCAACTTGGAACTCTAGTTCCCTTCTTCTCACATCTGCATAAGACTTCTCGCGACTCTGGGCTGTCTTACGTCTATCTCTAATAAGTTGCACTTTCTCCATAGCTTAGTGGATTGAATTTGGTCCTATCAAGGCTCCTTCACCTACTTCAAACCAACCAACAAGAGATCTGCATCTACGCCTATACAATGCCTCATAATGGGCCATTTGACTGTTGGAATGGTAGCTATTATTGTAGGCGAACTCTATAAGAGGAAGGTGATCATCCCAACTACCCTTGAAGTCAATCACACAAGCTCACAACATGTCCTCTAAGGTCTGAATGGTATGCTCTGCCCGACCATCCGTCTGTGGATGAAATGATGTGCTAAGATTAACCAATGATTTCCAGAAATGAGAGGTAAACTTAGGACCTCTATCTGAGATGATAGACAAAGGAACCCCATACAACCTGACTATCTCATTAATGTAAAGCTTGGCGTAGTCCTTCGTTGAATCTGTAGTCTTGACCACCAAAAAGTAAAGACTTAGTGACTCTGTCAACTATCACCCAAATGTAGTCATGTTATCTGCGAGTACGAGGTAAACCTGTAATGAAATCCATGTTGATCACTTCCCACTTCCAAGTAGGAATGTCGATCTCTTGAGTCATACCCACCTGGTTTCTGATGTTCTACCTTCACTTGCTGACAATTAGGGCATTTAGTCACAAAATGTGCTATGACCCTCTTCATGCCATTCTACCAAAAGACTTCCCGCAGATCATGATACATCTTAGTGGCGCCTGGATGAATAGAGTACTTGGAATTGTGGGCTTCTGCAAGAATATGTTGTCTCAACTCACCCACATTAGGAACAAATAATCGACCTTGGTAGCGAAGCACACCATCTCCCCCTTGGGAGAAAACCTCAACTCTGTGTTTATGGCCTGCACCATTGAGTTCAATCAATATCGGATCACTGTCTTGCTTTTCCTTAACCTCTGCTACCAATGACGATTCTGATCCATTCTGAACTGACACACCACCATCTGATACACTCATGATACGAACTCCTACATGAGCAAGTCTGTGAACATCCTTCGCTAGATCTTTTGGTTCTTCCTCAACATGGGCTACACTACCCATAGATAGTCTACTAAGGGAATATGCTACTACATTTACCTTACCCAGATGGTAATGCACACTCATGTCCTAATCCTTCAAAAACTCAAGCCATCTTCTCTGGCGAAGATTCAACTCTTTCTAGGTGAACACATATTGAAGGCTCTTATGGTCTGTGAACACATCTATATGAACACCAAATAAGTAGTGTCTCCTAATCTTGAGTGCAAACATCACTGCTGCAAGCTCAAGGTCATGAGTCAGATAGTTCTTCTCATGCACCTTAAGTTGTTTGGAAGCATAAGCTATAACCTTACCTCGCTGCATCAACAAACAACCTAGGCCGACTCTGGATGCATCACAATAGATAACATAACCGTCTGAACCCTCCAGTAGAGTCAAAACAGGAGTTTTAGTCAACCTAGTTTTCAATTCAGGGATGCTTTTCTCACAATCATCTGACCACTGAAACTTAACCTTTTTCTGAGTCAACCTAGTCAATGGAGAGGCTATGGATGAAAATCCTTCCACGAACCTTCTATAATAACCTTCTAGACCCAAGAAACTTCTGAAATCTGTAGGAGAGATAGGTCTAGGTCATTGTTTCACTGCTTCTATTTTTTGGGAATCCACTTGAATCCCTTCGTTGGATATTATATTCCCAAGAAAAGCTACTGACTGTAACCAAAACTCGCACTTGTTGAATTTTATGTATAACTGGCGATCTTTGAGAGTTTGCAGAACAATTCTCAAATGACTAGCATTTTCTTTCTCATTCCTAGAGTAAATGAGGATATCATCAATAAAGACGATAACGAACAAGTCCAAGTACTGCTTGAACACTATGTTCATCAAATACATAAAAGTTGTAGGAGCATTATTTAGTCCAAATGACATAACTACAAATTCATAATGACCATACCGAGTTCTGAAGGTTGTCTTTGGAATGTCACTATCTCTGACTTTGAGCTGATGATAACCCGATCTGAGGTCTATCTTTGAGAAATGACTAGCACCCTGAAGTTGGTCAAACAAGTCATCAATCCTGCGGATGGGATACTTATTCTTGATTGTGACATTGTTTAACTACCTATGGTCAATGCACATTCTAAGAGAACCATCTTTCTTCTTCACAAACAACACTGGTGCACCACATGGTGAAATACTAGGTTTGATGAAGACCTTATCTAGGAGGTCTTTAAACTGTTCTTTCAATTCCTTAAGCTCAGCTGCAGCCATTCTGTAAGGAGGAATAGAAATAGGCTGGGTATTTGAAAGGAGATCAATTCCAAAGTCAATTTCCCTTTAGGGAGGAACTCCGGGAAGATATTCTGGAAACACTTCTAGGAACTCATTAACCACAAGAACTAACTCAAGAGTTGGGATTTTAGAGCCTGAATCCTTAACCCGAACTAGATGATAGAGATAACCCTTAGAGATCATCTTTCTCGCCTGAAGGTAAAAAATGAATTGACCCATAGGCGCTAGGCTACTACCCTTCCATTCTAAGATTGGTTCATCTAGAAACTAAAAACGAACAATCATAGTTCTATAATCGACTGAGGCATAATAGGAATGTAACCAATCCATGCCTAGAATGATATCAAAGTCTACCATTTCTAACTCTACAAAATCTGCTGAG
>NW_006238972.1:1942254-1970433 GCF_000226075.1 Solanum tuberosum | reverse complement strand
GGAGGAACTCCGGGAAGATATTCTGGAAACACTTCTAGGAACTCATTAACCACAAGAACTAACTCAAGAGTTGGGATTTTAGAGCCTGAATCCTTAACCCGAACTAGATGATAGAGATAACCCTTAGAGATCATCTTTCTAGCCTGAAGGTAAAAAATGAATTGACCCATAGGCGCTAGGCTACTACCCTTCCATTCTAAGATTGGTTCATCTGTAAACTGAAAATGAACAATCCTAGTTCTACAATCGACTGAGGCATAACAAGAATGTAACCAATCCATGCCTAGAATGACATCGAACTCTACCATTTCTAACTTTACAAGATTTGCTGATGTGACTTTCTGGAAGACTGTGATAGGGCAATTTATGTATACCCGTCTAGCTATAACTGGGTCACCAATTGGAGTACAGACTGAGAACGGTTCTGAGAGAGTTTCTGGACTAACATCAAACTTAACTTCTATATAAGGAGTAACAAAGGAAAGAGTAGCCCCTGGATCTAACAAAGCATAAATATCGATATCAAAGACTCGTAACATACTAGTGACTACATCAGGAGAATCTTCCTGATCCTGGCGAGCCTGAAGGGCATAGAGCCTGTTTTAGCGTTGTCCGCCACCTATACCAGATGAGTTACCCTGCTGAGTCGGGCGACTTGTTGGCGCTGCTGAAGTTGTGGACTGAGCTCTACCATTTCCTCCTTGACCCTGTTTAGAAGGATAATCCCTCAACCTATGACAAGACTAACCTCATCCAAATCATCCTTCCTTTCCTGCGAGGCACTCGCCCGGATGGTTTTTACCACACTTAGGGCAAGTTGGGTAGGTTTTGGTACATGAAACACTTCCTTGAGACTTAGAGCATGATGCCCTACCCTTCTAATCTTGTCTTAATTTAGAGGATGGAACACTAGCTAATGAAGGTGCTGGAGCTGAAAAATTCTGCTGACCCTGCGAGTGATTTCCACCACCAGATTTCTGCTGAGAATAGTCATAATTTCCAGTCCTAGCCTTCTTGTTCTCCTTATCCTATTCCTTAAGCTTATCACCCTCAACCTGCTAAGCATTAGTCATAAGCCTAAAGATGTTTATATTTCCAAGCAACATAGCATTTCTACACTCTATCTTCACCAGGTCTGATACTCCATATAAAAACTTATTCATCTGAGCCCTGGAATCAACAACCATGTAAGGAGCATACCAGGAGAGTTAGGTAAACTTGAGCCCATACTCTTGGACTGTCATGCCTTAAGTTCTCTTGGGAAAAACCTGTCCAGAAAAGGCTCACTAAAACAATCCCAAGTGATAGGAGCTTCATCTGCATCCCTGTTCTCTTTCCATTAAGTATATTAGATATGAGCCACACCCTTCAGTTGGTAAGATACTAACTCAACCCGATCATTCCCAGTTACCTGCGTCACTTCAAAGATCTTCATGACCTCATCAATGAAGTTTTGGGGATCCTCACCAATCTGCGATCCTAAAAACTCTGGCGGATTCATCCTAACAAAATCACGCACTCTAAATGCAGTTGACCCAACATTAGCATTTGCCTGAACTGGAACCCACTGATTGTTCTGGTTGGCAATACTCTGAGCCAACATCTGAATGGTGTTACAGAACTCTACGTTCGAACCTTCTAGATTTGGGACTGGAGGAGCTGCATTTGTGTTCCTAGTATTCGCATTCCTGGCTTTAGCTCTACGAGGAGGCATGATCACTGAAACGTAGAACGTCGAGTTAGAACGGAATTAGATCATACCTTACGCACGATAATAGTAACACGAAAATGAAGATTTTTCCTAATACACTTTGTAGCCTCCCTCTCATTAGATGTGATACACTTCACACCCATGAAAATGACTCGACTTAGTGCGGCTTTTCAGACATCCTAGGACTCTTAAACCTAATGCTCTGATACCAAGTTTGTCATGCCCCGAGCTACCACCGAGACACGGACACGGGACCTAGGATCACAAGTGACCCCAAGCTAACCATGTTGGCATGACATGAGCATACTAAGAATGATAATAACTGATGTGGAAGCTAAATCAGGAAAATGAAATTGATGGGGAATACCCATATACTAAACTGAATATACCAAATCTGAGAGTTTTAATACAAAAGAAATATCAAAGTCAAATAGTAAGCTAAATCTAACTATGTTTAAAGATAGCCTCTAACTGACTAAAAGTGTTGGGACATGCTTCAGCTAAGTCTAGAAAAACTAAAACTAAAACAATGAAAACTGAAAGATAACATGATTATTGTACTCGGAGAATGAGGACTCACCACTGATGTTGCTGAACTGGATATCGAGAACCGATCTAAGCGTAATCTGGATGCTGAGAACTTGAACCTACATCAGGAGAAGATTTAGCGCAGAGTATGGGTCAGTACTTGAAAGGTAATAAGCATGCAGGAAAGAGTAAAGCTTAAATAAACACATAACTGAACAAGCAATAAAGCAAGAGCATAATCTGAACATGATATAGATACTGAATACTGAGCTAACTGAATGCAATGACCAAATTTATAACATGTTGAGACTGAATACTGACAGAACTGAAATATGGTCAATGCAATGGAGTCTGACTGAAATATGGTCAATTCTAAACGTGGAGTCCGATGTATACGCCCCATCGAGTGGACCCAATACACCCAGCCAAAGGTGTAGAGGAATGCTGGAGTGATCACTAAAATGATGCCTATAGAAGGGACTTACAACCGACATGGCTCGTAGTTCTGGGACTATATGGGTGACTGAACCTAGTCCAACTCGATATTATACTACTCCCAATAGATTAAATGATCAACACATTTTGACTAAATTTCTGTAATATACTCGATAGCTTAAAACCGATATGCAAATTGAGAATGCACATTTATATACCGATAATGATACATTCAAGACTAAGGCATGTATATCTGAAATACTAAAATATCTGACCTAGAATTTGTAATAAAAGAACTAAAGAAATACATAGCTAGGGTTCTGAAATTCATGCAATAAACGAAGTAATAACATAATAATCTAATTTGGAACATGCAAATAACCACCTCATGATAATCTGCTGCAGTTCTAGAAACCCTAGGTCTAGTTAATAATAGGGAATCAAGAATCTGACTATAATATAGGGACCTAATAGGTGAAAAGAACCCACTAGTGAAATCCCACATACCTGGGGGTCAATTCCATGGAGAAATATTTCGATATCGAGGCTGGAACTAATGGAACTTTGTTGTGTTCTTCAACTAGGGTTGCTTGACCTTTTCTCCTCTTTCACTTCTAATTTTCTAAGTTTTTGATGAAAGATCTGACTTAGCTATGTTCTAGTTATGTTTCTAGGTTAAAATTAATCAAAACCACGTAGTTTAGGGTTAAAATGATGTAGTTTATGGGTCCAATGAAATAGGAAAAGACCAAAACACCCCTGACTTAAACTGCTGACGGGACTGACCACGAGCACCTTCACGAACCGTGAAAGGGACCACGGACTATGAAGTCGGTCGTGATCTGGACTTGGTTTTGAAAACTTAGGGGTCTGGACTACGGCAACTACCACTGCCAGTGTGGAGGACGACGGACTGTGAAGGTCCCCGTGGTCCTCACTTGGGCTGAAGTCAGGAGGCTTCATGTTGGGAGTCTACTGGTTAAACTCCACGGAAGCTCCCACGCACCCTGTGAAGGACCACAGACCGCCAAAGTACTTGTGGTCTGCACTTAGACCTGGGGGTTCTAAGGCTAAGCTAGAGGGGTCTACTGGTCTGACACTATGGACGCCACCAAGGCCCGTCGTCGTGACAACTGCCCGTGAAGGGTCCCGTGGTCTGACGCCTGGGCCTGGTGAAGTCCAAGTCTGGACCACGAGTAGGTCTACGGACCGTAGACCCTATCACGATCCGTGAACCCTGCCGTGGTTCACCGCTTTAGGTAAGTTCTACAAAAATCAATTTCCCTGGGTCTGGTTTTCGAGGTGGTACACGTGGTTTCGTACTGATACTACGGTTGTTGCACCTTTTTGTGGTGCAAATCAAATTCCAGATACAAGCGCATCTCGTGGAGCTTTTTGAGTTTGAGATTGGATTATCTTGGAGTTATGGTGAGCTACTTGGCTATTCCGCAGCCCACACCTTCATGTATCTTGTTATTTATGATGTTATTTTTGTATTCAGATAGGATATTTCTTATATTTAAGCTTTTTATATAGTTTCAGACTTGCACCGTATTTTAGAAGCTCTTGTACTTAAGACACCAAAATCTTGGGGTGGTATTTTAGTTTTCCACACTTCTTACTTATTAAAGACTTAGCGTTTGAGATATTCTACTTCTTGTTTATTTATTTTTATTTTTTTCACCTTATTTATTTAATTAATTTGGTAAAACTAGTGGGTTGGCTTACCTATCGGTTTTAAGCTTAGGTGCTATCACGACATGTGAATTTGAATTGTGCCAATTTGGTATCAATGCCCAAGGTAAATTGGTTTCACAAGTACAAGAGTGCTATCTAGTAGGGTCTTGCGGATCGGTATGATGACATGCATACTTATCTTCAAGAGGCTATAAGATATTTAGGAAACTTCTGTCCTTTCATTCCTATCGTGCGTACTTGACTTTGTTAAAATTATATTCTTGTTGTCTTATTCTCTAAAATATGATGAGGACCCGTGCATTTGTGATCAAAGATCAAGAGCTTTTACCCGCACCCATTATTGAGCTTATTGAATAAGGTAGTTGCATGGGTGAGGTCACATTAGAAGTTGTATTGCACTACTTTTGGATAATAGTCCTATTATGACCATTGATGCACAGAAAGTGTTAGAAGGAGTCATGTTGATGAATCATCTGACCTATATTAGTATATTTTGTTAGAATGCGTATCAATTTATATCACTTGCTATAAAGGGTTGCACAATATTTGATTGGTGGAGTCCTATGGAGTTAACTACACATCGTTTCATAATATTAGCCCTATCAAGCAGTTGTGGAGATAATACATTACTAGTAGACCAACTAAGTAATCTCCACTCTCATGGACTCAGTTTACTCAAGTGGTTTGTTCCACACAATGAGAGGGAGTGTAAAGGAAGTGAACTTGAGGGTTTGCAACAAGAGGGTATGTTAGTCACTAAGTATAATGTTAAGTTATATGTCTTGATTAGACACTCTTCAATGTAACATTCTACTAAGGCTGTGAAAGTGAAAATATTTCTCAAAGGGTTGATTATTTTTATTCGCATGAGAGTTTCTCAAGTTGTTGGTTCTGGTGCTCAATATTAGAAAGTGATAGATGTTTCCAAGGATTTAGAGATAATTCAATGTGAGGGATTTGAGCAGTGTGAGGGTAAGAGGCTCCATCATTCAATTTGGTTAGGGTACATGAGTCACTTAATATTTATGTACATATTTCTACTTATGTTGGAGATTTCATAGTGGTAGATCGAGTATATCCGTCATGTGTAGTTACCTTGTTGGTATATAATACTCAAGTGGATTTGAAGGACTTATATATAATAGTTTTTTTTATGTTATTCTTTAGTTGAATTGGTTATCTTCTTGTCATGTAATTTTGAACTACCATACCATAATATTTACATCATCTATGCCTGAAATTCTTATAGTAGAGTGAAGAGGTTCTCTTAATCACAATCCATAAAGGGTCATATCATTTATTATGGCTCATTGGTTGGTAGAGAGAGGTTGTTGGCTTACTTGGAACATGTTTGAAACACTAGTATGGACTCTTATATGCTTGAGTTTATTCAGGAGGTGAGTGAGTTTTCAG
This sequence comes from Solanum tuberosum, assembly GCF_000226075.1. Taxonomy (NCBI): domain Eukaryota; kingdom Viridiplantae; phylum Streptophyta; class Magnoliopsida; order Solanales; family Solanaceae; genus Solanum; species Solanum tuberosum. The sequence goes on along the minus strand of NW_006238972.1, from coordinate 1,964,648 downwards.
AGGTCTTTTTGAAAGACCGACTACGTCTTCAACCTAATTGTGATAATGATTTTTGTACTAGTTTAGAACCAGACACTCAACTAATTTTTATTCCACCCTGTCGTATGGATTTTGTCGAATTAAAAGAGTTGAAAGAGTAGTTGCAGGATTTGTTAAAAAAGGGATTCATTAGACCAAGGTTATCTCCTTTGGGTGCTCCAGTGTTATTCGTGAAGAATAAAGATGGATCTATGAGTATATGTATTGACTATAGGAAGTTGAAAAAGGTTACCATCAGAAATAAATACTAGATACCTCACTATTGATGATATATTTTATCAACTTTAGGGTGCTTCAGATTGACTTGAGATCCGGTTATCATCAGTTGAAGGTTAGGTTAGATGATATCCCTAAGATAACTCTCTGGACACGCTATGGCCATTATGAGTTTTTGATAATGTCTTTTGGTTTGACTAATACCCCAATAGCTTTTATGGATTTGATGGATGGGGTCTTTCAACCGTACTTGGATTCCTTTGTAGTTATCTTTATAGATGATATATTAATATGCTCTCATATTAAGGAGGATCACGAACATCATTTGAGGATTGTTCTTTAAAATATGTAGGAGATTAAACTATATGCAAGATCTTAAAGTGTGAGTTTTGGTTAGTTCGGTGGTATATTTTGAACATGTAGTGTTCAAGGAAGGTTTTATAATAGCTCCTAGGAGGATTCAGGTAGTTTGGAAATGGATACGTCCTACTTCAATTATGACATTTGGATTTCTTACGCGGTCTTGTTGGTTATTATCGATGATGTTCTTATTTATTGCATCTGCATTGACTAGATTGATCTAGAAGTAAGTGGGTTGATGTGTGTGAGGTGAGCTTCTTAAAGCTTAAGACCTTATTTACTACTACTCTTATTTTGACTTTACCCGTGGCATCTGAGGCATATCATTTCATGTATTTCATTACATTACATCCTTTATTTATATTTTATTGTGTGCTTATTGGGTGGTTGGAAATTATCTTGCATTTGATTATACCTAATTGATGAAATTGGACTAATAAGTATAATGTAGACTTGTAAAATTAAAGGATGATTTTCTTCTATAATCCTATCACTACTTTTCATTGTCAGTCTATGAGAGATACTGGGTACACGTGGTTTCGTAGTCATACTACACTTGTTGCACCTTTTTGTGGTGCAGATCTAATTTCAGATACGAGCGAATCTCACGGAGCTTTCTGAGTTCGAGCTCCGATTATCTTGGAGTTGTGGTGAACTGCTTGGTTGTTCTGCAGCCCACATCTCCCTTTATCTTATCATTTATGATGATGTTTTCATATCCAAACAAGATGTTTTTTACGTTTAGGCTTGTCATTTAGTTTCACACTGGCACCGTATTTTAGAAGCTCTTGTACTTATGACACCAAAAGCTTGGGTGGTGTTTTATTTTTCTGCGGTTCATACTTATGAAGGACTTAGTGTTTGAGCTATTCTACTTATTGTTTATTTATTTTTATATTTTCACCTTAATTATTTAATTAATTTGGTAAAACTAGCGGGTTGGCTTACCTATCGGTTGGAAACATAGGTGCCATTGCGACATATAATTTGGGTTGTGACATAAAATCTAACTGCAGGTTTTACATTGCTCTTGTCCTTCTCCCGTGCCAAGACTTTTGTATTCTTACTATAGGCTCAAATAATGAGCCTTTTTGGATTGCAATGTTGAATTATATGCAATTCTTGAATATATTTTAGGCATGTTATAATTTGCCTAGGCCTTTTAAAACCTTCTCACTATGAAGACATGGGTTGATCATGAGCAATCCCGATAGATTCTTTTTAATTTTCAACCTTCACTTCACGTTGTATTCCTATTTTGTCATTTTAGTACACTTTTAAATATGACTAACCATCTATTATCATGTAGTAACATACATCATGTGACATTAATTCCTCATTAAAGACACTTTAGTGACGCAATTTGACATGTGCTTAAAATTTAAAATCTAATGGGTTTTACATTACTCTTTTCTTATCATTCATTAGAAATTCACAATTGAACAATTTCAAGTTTATACATTTATAGTATATTTCGTAGATAACACATAAGTACTCCATGAACTATACCTAAACTTCCAGTGACACGCCTGAAATTCGTACAATTTCAATCATAGAACCAATAATGAGCAATGCAAATAGAGAAAATCAAAATAGTAGGCATAGAAGCAAACCCTAGTAATGGCGTGAGGAGGAAATGAGTTCCTCACTATTATAACCTTACATTTTTGGAAGAACAAGAATTTCGGGAGAGGAGCTTGAAACCCTAGATCTTGCTCTACTTGAGATTTGCTCTATGTTTTGGTAGTAGAATAAGAGAGAAACTCAGAGAAATGCCATAATATCCTCCCATATTAGATGTTAAATAACAACACAATTTAGACTTTGTAACACCTCGAATTTTAAAAAGTGAAAAGGTTGCATGAATTGTAACTATTGTTCACGTCTGCGAGAATAGACTACGGTTCATGGAACTTTTTATGGGTCGTACACCAGTCTCGTAGAAAGGGGAAAATAAGTTTTGAAACAATCTATGAGTCGTAGATGAGTCTCATAATTAGGTCCAAACCTTAGTGAAATTTTGAGATCAAGGTTGATTTTTATGGTTTGGTTCTAGGAGGTCCTACAGGCCGTAGACAGTTTTTGTCAAGGATTGGCCAAAATATTAGGCTTTTGAAATTTTCTACGGTTAACTAGGATGGTTCGTCAAAAGTTATACGGGCCGTAGGTCCAAACCATTGAGAGTTGTGATATTTATTTCATATGGGCTTTTGGGTCTTTTTCTAATTGTTGTAAGCCTATACTATGTCGTTTTTGCTTCTATCCTAAGCCCTATATAAAGATTTTAGGTCCTAAACTACTCCACTTTAAACCAATTCTCCTAATTCCCCAAAACCCAACGAATTTTTTTCTCCTAAATTCCCTCTCAACCTAAGGAAGAAGAATAGGAAGCTAAGGTTCATTTAGGGGCATCAATTCACCATTCATATTAGGCTTTAGGTTTAAAGATATGTGGGTATTCACTCATGGAGTTCATTACTCAATGAGGTTCCCTAGGTTTCAATTTCAAATTGATCAAGTTAGGGTTTCAATTTAATCTTTATGGTTCCCTTCAAAGTATGATTTTATTGATTAATCCCTATCTTCTCATGCACGAACTGAATTAATTGCATGATTTTGAGTTTAACTTCCATGAACCCGTGAATGATTCGTGATTATGATTATCAAACCATGATGAAGCTTAGGAACAATGAATTTTGAATTAATAAAGATATTCATACTTTTATGAAATTCATGTAAATGATTTGAGGATGCTTTGAGATGGATGTATCAATGTTATTGTGAATGGTTTTCCCACGTAATACTATCATCATAATTGTGAAAGGTATTTTTCACATATTGATTCACATTGGTGAAAGATGTTCCCATCTATGGTGAAAGGTATTGATTATTGTCTTTTCTTTATTATAATGATATTTTATTTTGTTTTTCTATTCAATAGGGATTTTGACTTAGCACCGAGAGGGATTTGAGGTGAAGGCTCAAATAAGGTCATCTCTAGTAGCAACCTCTAGCCCCAAAATACGTTATCTCGTAGAATTTTATTAAATGACCTAGTTGGTGGATCCATTTTAGCAAAATATGATGTGTACTGGCTCTACCTTGGCAAGTAGAATCCCCTTCTTTCGGTATGAGGGATATACTGAATTCCAAGATATTGCTCTCATGGTATTATCTTCGGTTAAAGCTAATATCCCACAAAATGATATATTATATTTCTTCAAAGCTTTCTTAGGACTCTTATTTTAAATATCTTGACCATGCTTTATGATTTTCACATAATTCATTCTTTAAACTTTCAAATGTTCAAATGGTGGCCATGCATTACATGTTTTAAGTTAGTCATGCTACCATGCCTTTTTTATGAATATTACCCCATACTTGGTACATATCATGTACTAATGCATACTTGTGTCTACATTATTTTATTAATGAAGTGTCTGATGCTCCTACCTCCCACACTCATGGCTTGTTCATCATTCTAATTGATTAAAGAGTGGGTGAGTCCTCATGTTTCGAGGACCGAGACACTTTTATTTGTTTTATATTTCTTTGTTTTTGGATGATGTATGTGGTGTATGGGTTACGTCCCAACCACTCCTTTGACATTTAGATGTCTTTTTGATACTATGTTAGACTTCCACTTTGTCAAACTCTTTTATAATATAAAATTGCTATTTTTAAAATCTTTACTTATATTATCTTGAATGATGTATGATAAGAGGCTTGTGTAGGGCTTTTGGTGTTCTGTATGTCTTGTTACACCTAGGGTATACTTTGGATCGTGACAAATTATGTATTCAAAGAACGAGGTTTCAAAAGGTCCTAGGACATCTCACCAACCACGTCGAGTAGAGTCTTGTTCATGATTGTGATCGCGCCATATTTATGAATCTATAAGACATTTACGAAGTTCCACTTTTTTTATCATTCTAAATTCATGCGATAGAGTTTAACTCTACATGTCTCTCGTAATCCTTATTCGATGCTTTTCACGATATTGCTCCTAAAAGAGCATACGTGAGAAGAAATGTAAATAAGAATGTGAAACAAGAAGATCCTCAAGTTTTGGCTGACCCTTTGGCTGAGCAAGTGACCAATGCAGAGTTACAAGCAACTTTTTAGGTTTTGGCCTAAACTATGTCGGCTCAAGACAATAGGGAGGTTGTGGTCTTCGTGAACCCAAATTTGGGTACGATAGCAGCTAAAGTGAGGGACTTCAATAGAATAAATCCCCCAGAGTTTCATGGTTTCAAGGTTGAAAAAGATCCTTAAGAGTTTATTGATGAGGTGTATAAGGTTTTGATGATCATGGGAGCAATACCGATGGAAAAGGCGAAATTGGACACTTATCAACTTAAGGGTGTTGATCAGTTTGGTTCAACCAAAGGAAGGAACATAGAGCGGTTGATAAGGGTTCTCTTGATTGGGAGTAGTTTAAGGTTGCTTTCCTTGATAGGTTCTTTCCCCTTGAGATGAGAGAGCAAACTGTACTTGAATTCATCAAACTACGTCAAGGATATATGAGTGTGAAGGAGTATGCGTTCAAATTTACTCAATTGGCTAGATATGCTCCAACTATGGTTATCGACTCTAGGGAAAGGATGCGTAAGTTTGTTTTGGTGTGTTTTAAATGGTGGTTATGGAATGTCGTACCACCATGCTTATTATGGAAATGGAAATTTCTTGTTTAATTATTCAAGCTCAAAAAATTGAAGAGGAGAATCTTAAGGAAAACCCTAGGGAGGCAAAGAGAGAAAAGACCGGTGATGGTGACTTTTTACATTCAAGGTCTAATGGACATGGTCACTCTAAATTTCAACAAAAGTTTTTCGATCAAGGTTACTATATTGATCTGGCTCCAAAGTTTGACAAAGAAAGGGTTTCTAACCCTAAGCCTCAAGAAGGAAATGGTGGTAGAAATGGATCTTCGGTTCCTGCATGCCAAAATTGTGGCTAAAGTCATTCGGGAAAATTCTTGATGGGTACGGATCATTTTCTTGGTTGTGGTAAGAGTGGTCACCGCTTGAGAGATTTTACATCTAGGATCAACAAGGTAAAATATGCTAGGCAAGCTCCGCCTATTGGTTCGGGGATGAGTGCTCCAAAATAAAATCGATTATATGCACTCCAAACTCAACATGAGCAAGATGGTTCTTCTGATGTTGTTACTGGTATGTTGAAAGTCTTCCATCTTTATGTTTATTCTTTGCTTGATCCCAGTGCTACTTTGTCTTTTGTGACATCATATGTGTCTATATGGTTTGATGTTTTTCCTGATGTATGGTTAGACCATTCTTTTTGTCTCTACTCCTATTGGTGAATCTATTGTGGCTAAGAAAGTCTATTGAAATTGTCCTATCTCCTTATCCCATAGAGTCACTTATGTCACCCTTGTAGAGCTTTATATGTTTGATTTTGACGTTATTTGGTATGGATTGGCTCCATTTTTGCTATGCTTCTGTTGATTGTAGAACTCGAGTGGTTAAGTTTCAATTTCCAAATGAGCCTGTCCTAGAGGGGAGAGAGGGAAATTCTATGGGTTGCATATATTATTTTGTTCGGGTTAGGGATATGGATTCTAAAACTCCTATTCTTGAGTCACTTCTATTTTAAATGAGTTTTCATATATGTTTCCTGATGATCTACCCGGTGTTCCTTCAGGAAGGGAAATAGGCTTCCATATCAACCTTTTCCCAGATATGCAACCTATCTCTATTCCTCTTTACCGTATCACTTCTATAGAACTTAAGGAATTTAATAAGCAATTGAATGATTTGTTGGATAAAGGTTTCATCAGACCAAGTATCTCTCCATGGGGTACTCTAGTTTTTTTTGTTCGTAAGAAGGATGGTTCACTTGACATATATATTGATTACCGGCAATAGATAAAGGTTACCATTAAGAACAGGTCTCCTCTTCCAAGGATTGATGATTTGTTTCATCAATTCCAAGGAGCGAGTTATTTCTCGAAGATCGACCTCCGGTCGGGTTATCACCAATTGAGGGTGAAGGAAGCTGACATTCCAAACACGAATTTTTGAACTCAGTATGGTCATTATGAATTTTTTGTAATGTCATTTGGTTTAACTAACTATCCGACCGCATTTATGGACTTGATGAATAGAGTATTTAGACAATATATTGATATGTTTGTGATTGTGCTTTTTGATGACCTCCTGATTTACTAGCGAAGTTAGGATGAGCATACCGATCATTTGAGAATTGTGTTACCTGTCCTCAAGAAATGACAATTATTTGCAAAGTTTAGTAAATGTGAGTTTTTATTGAGATTTGTTGCTTTTTTTTGTCACATTATTTCCAGTAAGGGTATTAAGGTAGATCCTAAGAAAAATGATGCGGTTAAGAGTTGACCTAGACCTCTATCCCCTTTGGATATACAGAGTTTCTTAGGTTTTGCTAGATATTATAGGAGGTCTATGGAAGGTTTTTCTTTTATTTCCTCTATATTGACTGCATTGACTCAAAAGAGGGTGAAGTTTTTATGGTCGCATGTGAAAAGGGTTCTCAAGAGTTGAAATATAGGCATACCTCCACTCAAGTGTTGACTTTACCGTAAGGCTCCAATGGGTTTTTAATTTATTGTGATTCTTCAAGGGTTGGATTATGGTGTATCCTTATGAAAAACGGGAAAGTTATGGCTTATGCTTCAAGTAAACTTATGATCCTAGAAAAGAACTATCCTACCCATGATTTGGAATTGGTGGCAGTTGTTTTTTCCTTAATGATTTGGAGGCATTATATGTATGGTGTTCATGTTGATGTTTTTACCGACCACAAAAGTTTGCAATATGTTTTCAAGCAAAACAATTTAAATTTTTCCAAAGGAGGTGGCTTGAGTTACTAAGAGATTATGACATGAGTGTCCCACATCACACTTGTAAGGTGAATATAGTGGCAGAAGCTCTTAGTCGACTATCAATGGGTAGTGTTACTCATGTTGAGGAGGATAAGAAGGAGTTGGTTCGTGATCTTCATAGATTGGCTCGATTGGGTGTTAGGTTTGTTGATTCTAAAGAAGGAGGTATTGTTGTTCATAATGGTTCCAAATCATTTTTGTGTAGGGTATGAAGTCCAAAAAACGTCTTGACGCGATCTTGCTTTCGTTGAAGAAAATGGTGCTGAAAAAGTTTGTTGTGGTTTTCTCCCAAGTGGGAGATGGTGTACTTTGATATCAAGGTTTTTTATGTGTTCCCAATGTTAATGACTTGAGAGAGCATATTTCATGAGAAGCCCATAGTTTTCGGTACTCGATTCACCATGGAGCCACCAAGATGTATCATGACTTGTGGGAGGTCTATCGGTGGAATGGGATGAAGAATGATATTGCCGAATTTGTGGCTAAGTGTCCTAATTGTCAATAAGTGAAAGTTTAGCGTCAAAAGTCGGGAGGTTTGTCTCAAGATATTAACATTCCTAGTTGGAAGTGGGAAGATTTGAATATGGACTTTATCGTTTGCTTATCCCGCACCCGGCGGCAGCATGACTTGATTTGGGTTATAGTAGATCATGTGACGAATTCGGCTCATATCATTCTTATCAAGGTTTCTTATTCGGCAGAAGATTATTCTAAGTTGTATCTATGGGAGATGGTTAGGTTGCAGGGGATGCCCCTATCCGTTATCTCCAACCGTGATACGTAATTCACTTCTCAATTTTGGAAGTGTTTCCAAAAAGGTCTTGGTACCCAAGATAAGCTTAGTACAACCTTCGACCCTCAAACCGATGCGCAAGCAAAGCGTACCATCAAAACTTTGTAAAATATGTTGAGAGCATGCATGGTTGATTTCAAGGGTAATTTGGATTATCACTTGACTTTAATTTAGTTTGCATATAATAATTTCTATCATTCAAGTATTGGTATGGCTCTATTTGAAGATCTTTATGGAAGGAGGTCTAGATCTCCTCTAGGTTGGTTTGAAGTTAGTGAAGCTACTTTAATAGGTCACGAGTTTGTTCATAGGGCTATGGAAAAAGTTTGGCTTATAAGAGAAGGGCTGAAAACGGCTCAAAGTCCAGAAAAGTCCTATGCAGGTGTTAGAAGAAGACAACTTGAGTTTGATGTTGTTTATTGGGTTTACTTGAATATTTCACCTATGAAGGGTGTCATGAGGTTATAGAAAAGGGGGAAGCTTAGTCTCCGATATGTCGGCCCATATCAAATTTTTAGTCGTATTGGTTAGGTTGCTTATGAGTGTGATTTGCCTAACGACTTAGTATCGGTACATCCGGTTTTCCATGTTTCCTTATTGAAGAACTAAGTTGGAGATCAGACATCTATTGTACCATTGGAAAGTCTTAATACAAAAGAAAACCTTTCTTATAAAGAAGTTCCAATTGAGATTTTAGACCGGCAAGTTAGGAAGTTGAGAAACAAAGAAGTTTCATCCTTAAAAGGTGTTGTGGGGGAATTAAATGGTTGAGGATTCTACTTGGGAGGCCAAGGACGATATGATTTCCTAATATCGTCATCTCTTCCCCCCCCCCCCAATCCTACTCTAGCTTAAGGTATCTAATTCCTCATGGTTCATTCTTCCAGATTCATGTGTCTTAGTCATTCTCATGTTTCCTTATGCATGCTTATGTGTTTTGTGTTTTGTGAAATGATGTTTTAAAGCACCTCTTAGCTTGGATTCGATTTTCTATTTGATTGTGTGCATTTATGTGATTTCATTCATGTTGGGATGCTACATATATTCTTATGTTGCCTTGAGTTCCATTTGGGGATGAATGTTCCAAAGGGGGAGATATTGTAACACCTCTGATTTTGAAAAGGGAAAAGGTAGCATGAATTGTAACTAGTGGTTCAGGTCTACAAGACTAGTCTACGGTTTGTGGAACTTCTACGGGTCTAAGACCAGTCTCATAAAATGGGGAAAAATATTTTTTGAAAAATTAAGTTTTTGAACTTTTCTATGGCTCACCCGAATAGCCCGTCAAATGATTTACGAGTTGTAGATGAGTATTGTAAACAGGTCCAGACATAGTGACATTTTGAGGTCAAGGTTAATTTCTACGGCTGGGGTCTACGGACAGTAGAAGGCCCTATGGGCAGTAAACAAGTTTCCTCAATGGTTGGCAAAAATATTAGGTTTCTAAACTTTTCTAAGGTTTACCAGGACGGTCCGTCAAAGGTCCTATGGACCATAGGTCCATATGGTAGAGAGTTCCGATAGTTATTTCTTATGGGCTTTTGGTTCTTTTCCTAATTGTTTTAAGCCTGTACTATGTCATTTTTGCTTCTATCCTAAGCCATATATAAAACTTTTTGGTCCTAAAACTACCCACTTTAAACCCATTCTCCTAATTCCCCAAAACCGAACCAAATTCCCTCTCAACCTCAGAAAGAAGAAGAAGCTAGGGTTCATTCAAGGGCATCAATTAACCATTTATCTTGGGCTTTGAGTATCAAGGTATGTTGGTATTCACTCATGGACTCTATCCCTCCATGAGGTCCCAAACGTTTCAATTTCTCAATTAAATCTCAAATTGATCAAGTTAGGGTTTCAATCCAATATTTATGGTTCCCTAAAAATTATGATTTTATTGAATAATCCCTATTTTCTAATGCATGAATTGAATTAATTGCATGATTTTGAGTTGGATTTACATGAACCCATACATGATCCATGATTCTTATTATGAAACCATGATGATGCTTAGGAACTATGAGTTATGAATTTATGAAGATATGAATGATTTTATGAAATTGATGTAAATGATTTGAGGATGCTTTAAGAGGAAAGTATCAATGTTATTGTGAAAAGTATTCTCACATACTACTATGATCATAATTGTGAAAGGTATTTCTCTCATATGGATTCACATTTTTGAAAGGTTGTTTCATCTATGTTGAATTATGTTTAAAGAGTTATTCTATGTTTTGACTTTATGATATGGATTGGTATTGATCATTGGCTTCCCTATTTTATAATGATAATTGATTATTTTAATCTCTTTCTTTGGGATTTTGACTTAGCACCGAGAAGGCTTTAAGATGGAGGCTCAAAGTGGGTAGTTTGTAGTACCTCTAGCCCCAAACTACGTGCCCCTATAGAATAGTCTTAAATGACCTAGGTAGTGGATCCACTTTAGCAAAAAATGATGTGTACGGACTGTACCTTGGTAAGTAAAATCCCTTTCTTTTGGTATAAGGGATATACCATATTCCATGATATAGCTCTCATGGTCTTATTATTGGTTATAGATAATATCACACAAAACTATTATGTTTTTTCAAAGTTGTCTTAATTCAAATTCCTTGACCATGCCTTATGATTTTCATGTTGTTACTTTTTTAAGCTTTCAAATGTTCAAATGTTTGCTATGCATTACATGTTTCAAGCTATTCATGCTACCATGCCTATTTTATGCATATTTCCCCATTAATGTAGGATCCCAAATTGTTTCATTAATGTAGGGTCTAATGCTTCTACCTCCCACACTCATGGCTAGCTGATCATTCTACGAGATTCAAGAGTTGGTGAGTCCTCATGTTCTGAGGACCAAGAAACTTTTACTTGTTTTATCTTTCTTTTGCTTTCTGATTATGTATGTGGTGTATGAGTTACGTCTCAACCACTCCTTTGACGTTTAGATGGCTTGTTGTGACTATGTTATACTACTGCTTTGTCAAACTATTTTATAATATAAGATTTCTATTTTTGAAATCTTTATTTCAATTATCTTGTATGATGTATACTAGGTTGCTTGTGCAGGGCCTTTCGGGGTTTTATACGACATGTTACATCTATGGTATCATTTGGGTCGTGAAAGACTTAGAGAAATAAGAAAACCACATAAATACCCTAAGAAAAACTCTTATTTATCCAGTCCATGTTGACCTTCCATTGGTCATGGAAGTCCACTGTGGAACAAAGAAGTGTTTCCATCTTTCAGGTTCTTATCTATGAATTCATTCCGTGGATCGTAAAATGATCCATGGAATGTGGAGTGTCTTCATGCAACTTAGGAATTTTTACAACTTTAATGTTCGAGTCTAGAAGGTCATTCCATGACTCGTGGGATGACCCACGACTTGTAGAATCCATCCACAGAACCTAAATGCAACGCAATCTCCTATGATCGAAACCATTCGTGTGTTGTATGAAAATAGAGGTCGATTATGTAGCAATGGAGATTTTGGTTTAGAATCTAGTGAAACAACGTCGAAGATGAAGGTGCCTTGAAAAACATCAATGTTGTAGTTTTAGGCGTAAGTAATGAGAGAGGTCACACATGGCTGAAGTTAGCGGTGGAGTTGGGATGAACATGGCAACATGATTTTTCATCTACAACACATCTCTTGGGTACGGACATGGTTTTTAAAGAGATTCATAGGTTCTGATCCAAATTATAGCACTAAAATGAAAACTGAAACCAATTATTTAAGGGTTCGTACACGTACTTGGTCAATATTGAACATAAGAATTAGAGATCATCCTGACTGAAAAATCGTAGATACATGCTTTCATTTAGATAAAAGTTTAAAAATTGAAATGACAAAATCCTCAGTAATGTTTGATAATATCCAAAAGAGTCAATCCTCAACTAGACATGGAATAGCATTTAAGAAAAATTCATTAAAACTTGATGAAAATCAATGTGACATGCCTTGTATTCACTGTGGAGAACGTGGTCATTAAAGTCATATGTGCACAAAGTGAAACATGGCCATTAAAAATAATCTTATCTTTAGGAAAATGCAGAAGACTAAAGAGACCATTTCGGTGTTCATTAGTCTTATAAATGGAGGGTTTCGATGAGTCTAATAAGCAATTTATGGAGTTCTTCAGTTTTGGAATGAAAACCGTCATTGAACTTGTCATAAGGTATTTCCTCTTCATCTTTGTTTGACTAAATTTTTCAAGGTTACTTTGATCTCTCTATTATCATAATCTAATTTTCTAAGATGCTTATTTTTGTCTCCATCCATCATGTTATACCTTTAATTGCAGTGTTCCCTAGAAGAAAGAGATTACCCTCTTATATATCTATTATAACAAAAAAAAATGTTTCAGTGTATATGCAAACACTTTCGAGTCCAAATGGGGGATATGTGAACCTATTGCTTATAAAAAAAATATGATAAAGCAGGTCAATTCTACCAACTCATTCTCGGGGTAATATATTTAAAGATAACCTTATTAAGAGTATAGATCTTTTCCGTATAAACCTATTTTTTATACATTGATCATGTATAAAAATATTATATTATCAAGACACTTAAAGTGTTGCAGGTAAAATGATTAGCAATGGGGAATACCACTACGGAAGAAAATACGGTATCTCCAATGCTCCAACAAACATATTTTTTCTTCATTTTTTTAATTTACTCATTGTAAATTTCTGCAATTACAAGTTACAATCATAAGTTGTGGCGTTGTTGCATATTGTGGAATGTCGTAAATGTAAATGATAATGTATGTCATATCTGTCAGGCCTCAAGCCCACACCTTGGACATAGCTGACATTCGAGAACCATTACTGGTCTCCTAGCGAACCCTTGTCCTGACTGACACTGAGCGGAAGAGTTAGTCAAGCGATAATAGGCTTCGAAACAAAATTTAGAACATTCAAATTCAAAGTAAATAATCAACTCAAACTGTCTATAAAATACTCAATAATATAGGTATAATAGTTTGCAAAACATCTCAGGGAAAAGTAAATACTAAGAGATTCCTCAATTCTTTCTATCTATGAAGTCTCTATAGTTTAACATGGATATCGGAAAAAACCCACGATACCCTAAAATGACTATACTGAAAATAAAAGTGGAGTCCTCTGGAATGCAACGAGGCTCACAAAAAGCTAACTGGAGTGCAAAGTGATCTCAACGAAGCGTCTGTTGATGATCTTGGACCATCATAAAAAGATGCAGGTCGAATGGCATCAGTACATTGAATGTACGAGTATGAAAGAAAGTTGAATGAATAAATAACTGAAGTCATAAGGCTGAAGAACTACCATCCTCAACACATATCAACTTAACTCAAAGCATAAATAAAAGATAGAATGTATACATTACAACTAAAAGAGTCTAACTAAAGGATGTATAAGAAAATACAAAAAAATACTCTTTAATCTATTATGGAGATTCTCTAACTGATAACTATCACTATGAGCAATGTGATGATAGAGCCTCTCGCCACACTTCCACAACTGTTCTATACCTTGCCGAGATACTCAACTAAGTGGATCCACTAAAGCTCCACTCAAAATCAATAAGTACGATCCTCTACCCATGTAAGCTACATGGTTTATGAGGATTTGAGTTGTCTAAACTCATCCCCGTATCGGTGTTCAATACTACTACCAATAATTATTCATACTCATGCTCAAATGTATAAAACATACTATTTCTCAATGTGAGGTAACTGCTCAAATTTTACTCTTAAAAGAGGTAACTATTCTGAAGTATCTCTAAAACTATCTTTATAAAAAACAAAGCTATCTTTATCAATGTAAAAGTAATACATTAGGGAATCAATTAGTTCCCTTAAACTTTGCTCAAAAATATTTCTTTAAACTCTACTCAAAACTCTTCTTTACATTCTCACAAAATCGGCTTAAGATAATTGTTTGGTGAAAAATATTCTCAATAATAACTCTGTAACGACTCAAATACTAGGGTTCATGTTGAATAATATTCATGAATATTCAACTAAAGAATATCAATGCAGAGCATACGGAAACTCAAAAATTAGGAATAGAAACTCAGAATTCAGCAACAACTAGTCTAAAAAATTAACAAAACTAAGGATGTAACCCTAGATTATCTCTTACTTCTACAAAGTAGATGTAGGGCATAAGGACTAACTCATTATATCACTATGATTAGCCTAACAAACCTGGAAAAACAAAGTTCTCAGCAAAATTGTTGATAACTCGAAGAACACTCAAAACCCAAGCTTTCTCCTCTTGGATATTTTCTATAAGACCTGGAAGCGTTAATGAACGCAAAAATATTGTTCAACACCAATTAAATCATTAATTAGGTGTAAAAGGCCGTGTTTTAGTCTTAGAAGGGTGAGAAAAGACTCATATACCCCTCTTAAAAGATGACAAAAACCTTCTGCAGGTCAATCTAAGGTTCGTGTTTTATTCTACGGACCGTAGATCCCATATATGGAATTTATATTGAATTTTAAGTCTTAAAATCTCGTTCTATGGGTCTAATATATGACCCGTAGAAGTTTCTACATACCGTTGATCTATCCGTAAAATTTATACAATTTTCAGGTTCAAACGTCCATTCTACGGGTCCAAACTATGGCTCGTAGAAGTTCCTATAGCCTGTATAAAGGAACCATAGGAATTGGACCCAAAAAATTAGACTCTTTGAAATTTTTGACGAGTTGACAGCACCAGTGGTCGAAACTTGGACGCCCCGTGGAAACAAGTCATAGGAATTAACTTTAGAAAACTATGATGTAATAGTTTCTGGTAACATAGTCATAACTGTTTACTTCAAACTTGAAATGCGGCAAACTTTGTGGAGTTGGAATGAGGATTCAAAGGCCTTCAATGTTGTAGATCTGTTCATTTGAAGTTGACCTAAGTAGAATTTTATGTCAAAATATAATCGGTAAGGAAGCTTTCAACTCGACTTTATGCTTGGGAATTCTTATGACCTTAATTCATATTCAATTCCATTCCCACACGAAATAATTGACCTTAACCCCTAATAAAAATTTAAGAATCACCTAATACGACCTTACACACAAATGTAGATTGATTCGGGCATTAGCTTAGAAATTTTTGGGGTGTTACAGTAATACCCCAAAAAAGAGACTTATAAGGAAGGGTTCAAGAACGATGGAAAGGTCTAAGGAAGGGTTCAAGGATGGTACAAGATCCCATGGTCAGTGAACCCATCCTTGAACCCAAGACTTGTGAAAAATATTCTAAGGCAAGGGTCTAAGGAAGGGTTCAAGGACGGTGGAAGAGTCCACAGTCAGTGAACCCATCCTTGAACCAAAGCCTTATGAAAAATATTGTAAGGAAAGGTCTAAAGAAGGATTCAAGGATGGTAGAAGAGTCCATGGTTAGTGAAACCATCCTTGAACCCAAGCCTTGTGAAAAATATTCTATGGCAAGGGAAGGGTTCAAGGACGGTTGAATAGTCCACGGTCAGTGAACCCATCCTTGAAAACAAGCCTTGTGAAAAATATTCTAAGGCAAGGGTCTAAGGAAGGGTTCAAGGACGGTGGAAGAGTCCACGGTTAGTGAACCCATCCTTGAACCCAAGCTTTGTGAAAAATATTCCAAGGCAAGGGTCTAAGGAAGGGTTCAAGGACGGTGGAAGAGTCCACGGTTAGTGAACCCATCCTTAAACTCAGGCCTTGTAAAAATTATTCTAAGGCAATGATTCACGAATAGGTTCACGGGCAATAGAAGGGTCAATGAACGGTAGACCCGTATGTAGAGATTGCCTTAGAATAATAAAACTCAGTTATTTTTTCAAGGTTATATGGGTCTTTCCTATCCATCTAATACCTAAACTAGGTCAATTTAATCCTAAGTCTAGACCCTATATAAGTCTTTTAAGCCTAAAATTTAACCATTCTAAATCACTTTTAAAGTTCCCCAAACCCCTCCTAGTTCTTCCCACAAAATAATTCTCTCTCTAAAATCTTGAAGAAGAAGAATAGAATTTCAAGATCAAGTCTCCAAATCACCATTAATTGTGGTCTTTGAACTCTAAGGTATGAGATTTTTCATCCAAGGAGCTCTTTCCTCCATGGAGTTTCTAAATTATCCAATTTATAAAGTTAGAAATCCCCAATTGAGTTAGGGTTTTTCCTCTATGTCATGGGTTCTTTTAAATATTGATTTATTTGATTGATTTATGAACTTTTATGCATGAATTGACATAGTTTCATGATTTTAAGGTGAATCCCCATGAACCCGTATTTTCTAAATATTGATGATTGAAAGTGGGTCTTGAACTATGAAAAGTGAATCAAGGAATTATGCATGTTCTTAAGGAATTGATGAGATATGATGTAGATTGGTTTGAGAGTAAAAGCATATATGTTGTTGTTGTGCTAATTGTTGTGAAAGTATTGTTCACATAACTACCTCATGCATGAATGTGAAAGCTTTTTCTCACATTAAGGATTCTACGGTTGAAAGGTCTTCTCATCCAAAATGAATCAAAGATAAGGACCTATTCTAATGAAACCTAGCTTTGATGGGTTACTTCATTGTACCTTTCCATGGATGACATATGACTTATATTGGATTGGTAAGATGGCGTACCTTTCCATGGATAATAAAGACAAGTTAAGAAACTGACTATTCCATGGGATTTACGCTTAGCACCGAGAGGATATTGAGATGGGAGCTCCCCCAAAGTAGAGGCCGAGTTTCTAGAAGCAATCTCTTTATCCCATACCTATGTGCCCCCATAGGATGATTGTCTTAGATAGACATTAGCTTGTGGATCAACATAAGCTAGAATTTCATGGTCTTACCTTGGCAAGTAAGACACCCCTTTTTGGTGTGGGGTAGACACCAGATTCTATGTTGATAGCTCACATGGTCTTATAAGTCGGTTAAAGGTAAATTTCCCACAATAATGAACTAAGGTTACTTCAAGAAGTTTCTCACATGTAACTTAAGATGATGTTTATTTGCATTGACCATGTTTTATGACTTATGTATTCTAGTTCTTTTACATTCATGATTTAGCTTAATCATTGCACTTTATTAAAATGTCCCTTTTCTCATGTCTTCAAATGTTTTATGCATGGCTATCATACTTGGTACATATTTTGTACTAACACATACTCTTTCCTATATTTCCCCAAATGTAAGGAATGACCTTATAGATTCACACTTCCGTGGCTAGGGATCTTATATAGAAGATTGAAGTTTGGTGAGTCCTCATATTCCGAGGACCAAGCTTGATTCCCATTTTGTCTTTACTTTCAGTTTTGGAACTTTATGTATGGGCTATACCCCGATATGCTCTTATGTACTAGATGGCTTTGAGACAATATTTAAATTTCTAGTTTTCTCTATAAAACTCTTATATGTTGAAAATATCGTTTAATCTCTTTATTCTATTTTCTTGTATGATGAACATTAAGTGGCTTGTGTGGGGCCTCTCGGGGTCCTATATGCCATGTTACGCCTATAGGCTATCATGGTTCGTGAAAAACTTGGTAATCAGAGCACAAGGTTAAGAAAGGACCTTAGAAGTCTCATAAGCCACGTCAAGTAGAGTCTTGTTCATGAGTATGAAGTGCACCACATTTATGAATAAGTGTCTATAAGATTATTAGGAAACTCCACTTCTTTCATTACTCTAAAGTCATGCGGTAGAGTGTAACTCTATATGTCTTTCTCTGAATCCCTATCTAGTGCTTTTCAGGATATGGCCCCTCAAATATTTTATGTTAGATGGAATGAGAATGTGGAACGAGAAGCTCCTCAATCTCTTCCTCAAGCTCCTCAAGTTCCGGTCGATCCTTTGGCCGAGCAAGTGACTAATGCGGAGTTTATCTCTGCTTTTCAAGTGTTGGCTCAAGCCATGATGGCTCAAGCCAATAAGGAGGTTGTGGCCCCTATGAACCCAAATGTGAGTACGACGACATCTAGAGTGAGGGACTTCACTAGAATGAATCCCTTGGATTTTCATAGGTCCAAGGTTTACGAAAATCCTCAAGAGTTTATTGATGAAGTTTATAAGGTGTTTATTATCATGGGAGTGACGCCGGGGGAAAAGGAGGAATTGTCTGCTTACCAACTTAAGGGTGTTGCTCAAGTTTGGTTCAACCAATGGAAGGAAGAGAGGGCAGTTGATGTGGGTCCTCTCGATTGGGAAAAGTTTAAGGTTGCTTTCTCTGATAGATTTTTTCCCCTTGAAATAAGAGAGGAAAAGGTGCTTGAATTTATCAACCTTCATCAAGGAAATATGAGTGTGAAGGAATATTCTTTGAAGTTCACACATTTCTCTAGATATGATTCTACTATGATTGTCGATCCTAGGGCAAGGATGAGTAAGTTTGTTTTGGGTGTGTCTGAGATGGTAGTTAAGAAATGTCATACCGTTATGCTTATCAATGATATGGACATTTCTCGTCTCATGGTTCATGCTCAACAAATCTAAAAGGAGAAACTTATGGAAATGTCTAGGGAGGAAAAAAGGGCTAAGACCGGTGATAGTAACTTCTCACATTCAAGGTCCGATTGGCATGGTCGTTCTAAGTTTTGACAAAGGTTTTCAGGCCAAGGGTCATCCAATGCTTCTTCTAAGTTCAACAATGATATGGTGTCTAATCCTAATCCTCAAGGAGGAAATGGTTGCGGATCTTCATTGCCTATGTCTACTGGTGCAAGGTATGGAAAGAATCACATTGGGGAAGTTATTAGCCGACATGGATTGTTGCGTCGGTTGTGGTAAAAGTTCTCATAAGATGAGGGATTACCCGATGCTTATGGTTAAAGTAAGAGAGGGTAACCAAGCTCCTCTTAGTGGTTCGGGTTCCAATTCTCCCAAGCAAAACCGATTCTATGCACTTCAAACTCGTGGTGAACAAGAGGGTTCTCCCGATATGGTTATCGATATGTTGAAAGTCTTCCAACTTGATGTTTATGCTTTACTTGATCCCAGTGCTACCTTGTCTTTTGTGACGCCATATGTGGCATTGAGGTTTGATATTCTTCCGGATGTATTGTTAGATCCTTTTTATGTTTGTACTCCTATTGGTGATTCTGTTGTGGCTAAGAGGGTCTACAGAAAGTGTCTCATCTCCTTGTCCCATAGAGTCACTCTTGTTGACCTTGTAGAGCTTGATATGCTAGATTTTGATGTCATTCTTGGGATGGGTTAGTTGCATTCTTGTTATGTTTCTATTGATTGTAGGACCATAGTGGTCAAGTTTCAATTCCCAAATGAGCCTATCCTAGAGTGAAAAGGGGGAAATTCCATGCCGCAAGGTCAGTTTTTTTCTTGTCTTAAAGCTATAAAGATGATTTTTAAGGGTTGCATTTATCATCTAGTTAGGGTGAGGTATATACATTCCGGAACACCTACTCTTGAGTCACTTGATTCTTATCACGACCAACGAAACTATCCTACGGTATGAGTGTCTACGATCGTTGATAATATAGTAGCCCAACCAAGGGTTGGGGCCGTGTCCCAAGGGAACGGTATTGAGAATCAATAGCCAATTAGAATTTCGTTTAAATTAGTCTTAGCTAAAAACATTTGCGATAAAATACATTGTAAATTAAAGGGGGTGACACAGAAGTGTCAAATACCAAAAGGGGTTTTGTAACAAGTGATAAAACAGCAAAATAAACAAGAAAATCAAGTATGGGGAAGGTTCTTGGGATGTGACCGCAATACAAGTTGAGATAAATCGTCGAGTACATGCTTTCGATAGGAAATTTGCAAGACAATAGTGACTAGGCTAAGCTTTAAATGGAAATAAGTTCCCTCTCGGGCAACTTACCCCGTTTCAAATGCGTTCCTCTCGGACACCCATTTGCCGCATGAAGACCAGCCTACGCCTTACCCCACTCACCATCTCGAGCTGAGTGTTAGGATATGGGACTAGGGCTCACCCTCTCGGGCTGAAC
Source organism: Solanum tuberosum (assembly GCF_000226075.1). Classification (NCBI taxonomy): domain Eukaryota; kingdom Viridiplantae; phylum Streptophyta; class Magnoliopsida; order Solanales; family Solanaceae; genus Solanum; species Solanum tuberosum. The sequence continues at coordinate 1,944,419 of NW_006238972.1, read as the reverse complement.
CTCATGTCGACCCACTCCTTAGGCCATCAGTCTAGTGGTTTTGGTTTCGCGACCTCTCTCTTGGGCAAGCTGAAAACACATGGGTGGCTTTGTATTTGCAACTACAAACCCTTTATATTAAACCACAACCATAAGGTGAAATCACCATTAAAATACATCTAACATATCAGCCGAGTACATGCTTTCGATAGGAAATTTGCAAGACAATAGTGACTAGGCTAAGCTTTAAATGGAAATAAGTTCCCTCTCGGGCAACTTACCCCGTTTCAAATGCGTTCCTCTCGGACACCAATTTGCCGCATGAAGACCAGCCTACGCCTTACCCCACTCACCATCTCGAGCTGAGTGTTAGGATATGGGACTAGGGCTCACCCTCTCGGGCTGAACCTCATGTCGACCCACTCCTTAGGCCATCAGTCTAGTGGTTTTGGTTTCGCGACCTCTCTCTTGGGCAAGCTGAAAACACATGGGTGGCTTTGTATTTGCAACTACAAACCCTTTATATTAAACCACAACCATAAGGTGAAATCACCATTAAAATACATCTAACATATCAGCAAGCAAGACCCAACAAGAATATCAACCCATATTTATAACATCACACCCTAAGAATGGGATTTTTTAGCCACACATCAAGAAATAAGAAATTATACCTAACATGATAATGAAATCAACTGGGTATAAGAAATTAAACCTTAAAGTAAGCCAAGGAAAATGAATAAGAAGACCCACTTCCAACTTGGGGAAGAAGAACTCCTTTCTTCAAGTCTCCACAAAACCCTCTCCAAACATGAGAGAAAAAGAAGACCCACTTCCAACATGGGGAATATGAACTCCTTTCTTCAAGTCTCCACAAAACCCTCTCCAAACTTGAGAGAAAATATCAGTTAAAGTATGTTCTGAAGTGAAAATAATAATTATAATTGTTCCACACTAAGACTACAATTTTAACTAGTAATTATAATTTTCACAGATTGTGTTGCGGATGATTGTTCAGTGACATTAGTCGAGATCGCCGATGAACTCGGCGATCTGCCTTTTGGTCAGCTCATTGCCTTCAGTGTCTTTCCTTTAGCATCCTCGCATTTTGAATCATTTGGCGGTACAGTACTGCTTCGCAAAACTGATCGACGACTCGCCGACTGCTCATTTCCTAGCCTTTTGATCCACTTCCTTCAAGACTTTGTGTACTGGAACGAAGGGCGGTTCATGTCGTTTCGGCGACTCGCCAAATTAAACTAGGCACAAGATTCCATTTCTTGTTCTTTCCAGCCCTATTTGCTCCGTTTTGCGCCTAAGTGTCCATGCTTCCACTAAAACTTCAAATACCTGAAACTTCAGCATTTTAATCAGGTATATAAAACAAGCATTTAAGGACACTATTTCTATTAAAATAAAGCCCTAACTGAGTACAATTTGTGGACTCATCAACACCCCTAATTTAAACTTTTGCTTGTCCCCAAGCAAACTCAAGTTCAGTAGTTCAAATAGGGTTCCTCAAATAGTTCTACACAAGACTAAATCATGAATGCGCACAACAAGACTGAATTTACTTATGCAAGGATCACTTGTATATTCAAAGATTCAAATTCTGACACACCATTACCAAATATTCTCATACTCGCAATACTTGCTACTTGTGCAAGTTCAAGCTCAACAAAAGTATCTAAATGTCCTCACGTAAAGAATGATTCCATATTTACACATAGATATGAGTTAATTTAAGATCAGAAATCAGATACAACACTCACACTCAAAATGAGGAACACAAGGCAAGTTTTCACCCATAGGTTTGCCCTTATTTTCCAATTGACTTTCGATCCAGCTTACTCAAGATCAAAAAGGTCTTTCTAAGGCTTGTAATGGGGCTGAGTGCAAATAATGGGGTTGAGTGAAAAGGTATGGTCATTTAGGATCAGTGGCTTTTTCCTCATGAGTTGTGGCATTCTCAAGGCATTCCCTTCTTTTCCTTTATCAATTCTTTTTCTAGTGGTTCTAAGTCACCTTTTTTTATTCTCCTCCATGGATTGCTTGAAATCCAATTCCCTTCATACTTTATTCCACATTTCATTATTATTTTTTTTGAATTGTATTGAAGGAGTTACATTTTTATGCAATACCATGGGTTAAGGGGAACTTTTCTTGCACTTCTTGACTTCTCCTTT
>NW_006238972.1:1936753-1941828 GCF_000226075.1 Solanum tuberosum | reverse complement strand
AAATCAATTTGATAAATGGCTAGTCACAACGAGATGCAAAGAGTGCACATATTATCTATGTAACATCATTTTTCCTCATCGTACCCGTGCATTCATGTTTGTTCAATTGGGAGCATTATTCAAGTCATTGGTATTGATCGAAATCGAGACTCAACTTTTTTGCAACAGAACAACCACTTTCAACACAAGAGGTAGCAAAAAAAAATTGGAAGGATCAAAATTATTTTCAATTAGATCAACAAGAGCCATGAGCTAAAACATCCACAGAAAAGCAGTATTTAAAACACAAATTAAAGCAAACAACCCAAATATATACAGAACAAAACATGAATGTCAACACAAAAGGTGTGGGCCTCACCCCACCACAAATAAAAGCAGTTGTCCTCATATGCGAAAAAAAAAAATATATCGACAAGTAAGATAGGAAAAATAACAACGAATCTGAATGGTGGAGTAAAGAAAGACAAAGAAGGAGTTAAAGAGGGGATCTTGGCTACTTGATCGACTCATATGTCTGGGCTTCAGTGCTGGGATTAACCTCCAGAAAAACCTGCCCCACTGAATCCCGCAGCAGGAGTTTTGGCCAAGGAAACCTGCACAACAACATCTATCATGATTTCCTCAGTCTCTGCTATGTCGTTTGCTGCAGCTCCCACGAACATCTCTTCATCAGTCTCTGTTTCTGCTCCAAAATCTTCTGTCTGCTCCCCTCTATCCCCATATCCAATAGTAGTCTGAGGCCTCTCAGGCATGGCTGGAACTTCCACTGTCCCAAAGACCATGGACACATCGATGGCCTTCAAGTGATTCAAATCTTCTCGCAGCTCAGCAATGGCAGCTTTTAAAACTCTTATCTCACTAATGGACCCTTCCTTTTGCTCACACACCGCTATCATGGCCGCTAGGGCTTCAATGGTAGTGTTCAAGGGTGTCACAACATCAGTTAGGGCCGTCTGGATCATGCCTAGAATAGCAGTTTCTAAACAAGCAGCTCGATGATCGTCAAAAAGGGCCATTTGTCCCATCCAGAGTAAGGAAGCGTGGGTGAGTGGGGGCCTGGAAATAGCAGCAGAGGAACCTGGAGTGTCAGTGGAAGTAGCAGTGGTAATGGATATACCTAAAGGTCCAAGAGTTGGAGCGAGCGGAAGTGCTTCTGTAGGTGTAGATCCAGTGGTCGCCACTTCAGTCTGCTTCTTTTCTGCTTGATCCTTAAGATATTCGACTTTGATCTTTCAGATATTGGTTGAGGTTATGAGCATCACTTCTACATCCTTCTTGGCATCCAGAGGTACTCGGGCATTTCTGCACAATGCAGTGATTAATACCGGAAAAGGGAGAGATGTTTGGCTTTACTTTGCACGCATATGGATTTCAGAAGCAATAATTGTTCCCAGATTTATCCTTGTTTTCTCTATGATGCACCCAAGACATGCTGCTTTAGCGAGGCGAAGAATTGATTCATTATGTGATGGCATAATGGAGCTGCTGATAAACCTGAACTAGTATCTTGCAGCTACGTTCAAATCTTTCTTTTCGATTGGGATTCTTTCTGCTAGCCATTTTGGAGTATTGTTATCTGAGATTAGCGGGACCAACCACTGTTTCATCGCATCCAGCAGCTTTGTTCTGATCAAGTGCTGACAGTGATCATTAATCTTATTGGACATACCCAAGGCTATGTTAGCCTTACTGTCACAAGCTACTTTCCTTCCTCTAACAACCACATAGTCAACTGCTTTGAAAGACGCGACTAGTCTATCCGCTGAGGTACCAATGCACTGTATGCATTATAAAACTTTCTGACCCAACTTGGCATATAAGAACCATGTGGTTTTGTGAAAACTTGAAATTTGTGATATTTCATGCACTCCATTATCTCAGGATACCTATCGATCACCCCATCTATGGATAGTCATTTTTCCTCAATGATCGTTCTTAGTCCATTAGACTTTAATCTATTCGATGATCTAGGTAGGGAGGCTTGTACTGGAGGTGCCAGTATTATTGCCTGTATTGGAGTTGGAGGAGTCTGAGCAGTATATCAAGAATTTCTGATCCGCGATGGGTCATTAAGCTGTTTGGATCGTAGCTCATTCCTCTCTGCCTTTATCAGTTCATCTTCATCTGAACTCATACTCTCACTATCGTATGTTGTTGGGTCATTGGTGTAAAAACCAATGCTATCTGAGCTTGCATATGATAGCTCAACGGTTTTGTCCTTGCCCTTGCCTTTTCTGCTCATATTGGAAAGTTTCGCAACATTGCTTTTGGATGCAGCTGCATCATCGTTGATTGTTATTCCTTTTTTCTTGCTTTGAGTTGGCTTGTTGCTTCTTGTAACTTTGGTTCTGGCCATGTCTGTAATCAATAAGGAGTAAGTTAGAAATAAGTAAATCAGTGGTGCAGACCTTTAGTGGCAGATAGATGCGCTGAACTCGTCGGTGAATCGCCAAATTTCTTTGGCGAGTCGGGTCGAGCTCGCCTACGACTTTGCCATAATAGCTTTCACTAGTCGGTGATGAAAAAGTTCCAGTCGCGAATCGCCGACTACTATCGGCAATAAAAGGTTCGTCCGCTGAAAGTTACAGTGCAATGAAGATTCAGGAATGCAGACAGGGGGCGATCGAAGCTACTTTAGGCAAACCGCCTAGTTGTTTGACGAACCCGACCTAGTTCGCTAAACAACCTAACGTGCCTTCCTTCAATTCGAATTCGACCTCGCAAATTCCCAAAATATAATTAACAGTTGCAATAGTGAAATTAAACTAAGACCCATGACATTCATCCACCCAAAGCTTAAATCATTTCATGCACATGCAAAGAGGGATTTCAAAAATCGAGATCAATTAGGCACGATTCTCAAATCGAATATGGCATTTAGACAAGATAGGTTTATCAGAGAGAAGCCTAGCACATGTCAACCCAACCAATTTTAATTTTAATAAGAGAACAAAATTTTAGAAGTTTTGGGATTTGGGAGAAACCAACCTCTTATGCTGCTTGAACTGTGTTGAACTGCTAGAAAGCAATGTAATCCCACGCTTTAGCACTAATCGGCAACTAAAATACCAGGAGTGTAGAGATAATGAAAATTACTTACTAGCTGCGGTTTTTCGACAGTAGAAATTGAGTGGAAAATGAACATTTTTCCATTTTTGAAACTATTGTCCTTTAAAAACTATCCAGTTGTTGCTCATTCGGCGATATTAGTTTGTACCGCTGAATGATTTAGCATTATGCCAAGTGATTGCCCTCGCCGCCGATTGTTACAGACTGCAGCTTGGATCCTGAGTCTGTCGACGGTCTAGATCGAAGTCACCGAATAGTTCGGTGACTCGCCGAATGGGACTATCAATTACCAATTTTCATTCTCCACGTTTTCTCCTGCGAAATGAAGACACCATTATTTCTAGAATAAAACTAAAGCTCGTAAAGGTTTTGGGTTGCCTCCCAAACAGCGCCGTAGTTAACGTCGTGGCACGAAGCAAGTCAATGCTTAAATCGGATTTTTGGGGTTGCACCTAGTGCATCTAGGTGATCACACTTTTTAATGCGGATGAGGCTGAGGAAGCACATGACTTAGGAGAGTTTCGATTAGCTGGATAGACCTAAAGTGAGAGTTGCTCATCTGATTTAGCACTTCTACACTTTCTCTAATCTTTTCTAGCACTCTATCTTATTCATTTAGCTTATGAAGATTGATTAATAGCATATTTTCGGTACGCTTATTTTCACTTTCCATAGATCCTCTCTGCTCAGTCTGTGGTCTATATTTGCTTTGATCTCTTACACCATCTCCAAATCCTCGATCTTGTGAGTCAATTTGTCCATCTGAATTAGCAAAATGATCAATTGTTGGTCCTTCTCAATGTCCTTGTTGATTTTACCTGCAAAGTCAAAGAATTTGGCTGCGGTCTCATAGGGGTATTTTTCACGGCCACTTGGCATAAGTTGGTTCATTATTTCTCTGTTTCCAGGATTTAGACCCCTATATAAGCATTCCAGTAGAGCTACATCGGGTATTTCATGAGTTGGACATTGCGTCAATAGTGTTTTGAACCTTAGCCACGACTCATGAAAGGGTTCTTCTTCTAGATGCTTGAAATTCAGGATGTGATCCCTGAACCTCATCACTTCTGCTGGAAGGTGCTCCATTAGTCCACCTTCTCCATCATGTATACTCATTTTCCTGCCTCAACATGGAAACAACTAAAACAAAACTAAAAATTAGGTAAGTAAACTACTACTAATAAAAACAACAATTCTATTAAACTAAAAAATTCTCAAATAACACCACTCCCCGACAGCGGCGCCATTTTTGATGCTTATCGTGACCAACGACACTATCCTACGGTATGAGTGTCTACGATCATCGATAATATAGTAACCCAACCAAGGGTTGGGGTCGTGTCCCAAAGGAGCGGTTTTGAGAATCAATAGCCAATTCGAATTTCGTTTGAATTAGTCATAGCTAAAAACATTTGTGATAAAATACATTGTAAATTAAAGGGGGTGACACAGAAGTGTCAAATACCAAAAAGGGTTTTGTAACATGTGATAAAAACAAACAAGAAAATCAAGTATGGGGAAGGTTCTTGGGATGTCAACGCAATACGAATTGAGATTCAATAGGAAATTTGCAAGACAATAGTGACTAGGCTAAGATTTAAATAGAAATAAGTTCCCTCTAGAGCAACTTATCCTATTTCAAATGCGTTCTTCTCGGACACCCATTTGCCGCATGAAGACCAGCCTACGCCTTACCCCACTCACTCTCTCGAGCTGAGTGTTAGGATATGGGACTAGGGCTCACCCTCTCGGGCTGAACCTCATGTCGACCCACTCCTTAGGCCATGAGTCTAGTGATTTTGGTTTCGCAACCTCCCTGTCGGGCAAGCCGAAAACACATGGGTGGCTTTGTATTTGCAACTACAAACCCTTTAGATTAAACCACAACCACTAGGTGAAATCACCATTAAAATACATCTAACCTATCAGCAAGCAAGACCCAACAAGAATATCAACCCATATTTGCTAAATCACACCCCAAGAATGGGGTTTTTAGCCACACATCA
>NW_006238972.1:1909928-1936612 GCF_000226075.1 Solanum tuberosum | reverse complement strand
AAATTATACCTAACATGATAAAGAAATCAGCTGGGTATAAGAAATTAAACCTTGAATTAAGCTACGGAAGAAGAATAAAGAAGACCCACTTCCAACTTGGGGAAGATGAACTCCTTTCTTCTAGTCTCCACAAAACCCTCTCCAAACTTGAGAGAAAAATACTATAGGCTAATAATATTTTTTCCTCTAAAATGTTCCACAAGACTACAACTCTAACTAGTATTTATTGTTTTCACATATTGTGTTGCGGAGGATCGTTCGGCGACATTAGTCTAGATCCCCGATGAACTCGGTAACCCGCCCTTTAATCAACTCATCGCCTTCAGTGTCTTGCCTTCAGCATCCTCATATTCTGGATCATTGGGCGGTACAGTACTGCTTCGCGGAACTAATGGGCGACTCGCCGACTGCTCCTTTCCTCGCCTTTTGATCCACTTCCCTCAAGGCTTCGCGTACTGGAACAAAGGGCGGTGCATGTCAATTCAGTGACTCATCAAGTTGGACTCGGAGATCCGCAGACTTTCATTTCTTGTTCTTTTCAGCCCTTTTTGCCCCGTTTTGCGCCTAAGTGTCCATGCTTCCAGTAAAACTTCAAATACCTAAAACTTAAGCATTTTAATCAGGTATTGAGATAAAACAAGCATTCGAGGACACTATTTATATTAAAATAAAGCCCTAAATGAGTCCAATTGGTGGACTCATCAACAGTCCCTGTTGTAAATAAGTTTCCGGAAGTGTTCCCAGATGATCTACCCGATATTCCTGCCGAAAGGGAAATAGACTTTGGTATTGACCTTCTCCCAAATACGCAGTCTATCTCTATTCCTCCTTACCGAATGGATCCACTACAACTTAAGGAATTGAAAGAGCAATTAATAGATTTATTGGATAAGGGTTTCATCCGAGTTAGTATCTCTCCATGGGGTTCTCCATTTTTGTTTGTTCGAAAGAAACATGGTTCACTCCATATGTGTATGGACTACCAGAAAATGAACAAGGTCACCATAAAGAATAAGTATCCTCTTCCAATGATAGATGATTTGTTTGACCAACTACAAGTAGCAAGTTATTTCTCTAAGATTGACCTTAGGTCGGGTTATCACCAATTGAGGGTAAAAGAAGATGATATTCCAAAAATGTCTTTCCGAACTCGATATGGTCATTATTAGTTTTTGGTGATGTCATTTGGCTTGACTAATGCTCCGGAAGTTTTTATGGACTTGATGAATAGGGTGTTTAGGCAATACCTTGACATGTTTGTGATTTTGTTCATTGATAATATATTGATATATTCAAGGAGTGAAGATGAGCACACTAATCACTTGAGGATTGTGTTGCAAGTCCTCAAGGACCAACGACTTTTTGCAAAGTTTAGTAAATTTGAGTTTTGGTTGATGTATGTGATTTTTCTTGGTCACATTGTTTCCGAAAAAGGTATTGAGGTAGATCCTTAGAAGAAGGATGCGGTCAAGAGTTGACCTAGACCACTATCCCCTTCAGATATTAGGAGCTTTTTGGGTTTTGTCGGTTACTATAGAAGGTTTGTGGAAGGGTTTTCATCGATTGCCTCTCCATTGATGGCGTTGACCCAAAAGAAAGCCAAATTCTTATTGTCGGAAACTTGTGAGAAGAGTTTTCAAAAATTGAAATATAGATTTACTTCCGCTTCGGTGTTGACTTTACCGGAAGGGACCGATGGTTTTGTCTTTTATTGCGATGCCTCAAGAATTGGGTTAGAATGTGTCCTTATGTAAAACGAGAAAGTCATTGCCTATGCTTTAAGGGAACTTAAGATTCATGAAAAGAATTATCCGACCCATGACCTTGAACTAGCAGCGGTTGTTTTGGTGTTAAAGATTTAGAGGAATTATTTGTATGGTGTTCATGTGGATGTCTTTACTGACCACAAGAGTTTGCAATATGTGTTTAACCAGAAAGATCTAAATCTTCGCCCAAGAAGATAGCTTGAATTATTGAAAGACTATGACATAAGTGTTCTCTATCACCTCGGCAAAGTGAATGTGGTGGCGGATGCTCTTAGTCGATTATCGATGGGTGGTGTTTCTCATATTGAAGATAATAAGAAAGAGTTAGTTTGAGATGTTCATAGATTGGCTCGATTGAGTTAGTTGACTCTATCAAGGGTGGTGTTATGGTTCACAATGGTTCAGATTCATCTTTTGTGATCGATGTTAAAGCCAAGCAAGGTCTAGATCCAACTTTGGGTTAGTTGAAGGAAGAAGTTCTTAAAAGGTCTGTAGAGGCTTTCTCCCAAGGGGGAGATGGTGTACTTAGATATCAAGGTCGTTTGTGTGTTCCTAATGTAGACTACTTGAGAGAACGGATCTTGTTAGAAGCCCATAATTCTTGATTTTTCATACACCCAGGAACTACCAAGATGTACCGTAACTTGCGGGAGATCTATTGGTGGAATGGGATGAAGAAAGGTATTGCGGAATTTGTGGTTGAGTGTCCCAATCGTCTACAAGTGAAAGTTGAGCATCAAAAGTCGGGAGGTTTATCTCAAGCTATTAGTATCCCTACTTGGAAGTAGGAAGATTTGAACATGGACTTCATTGTTGGTTTGCATCTCACCCAGTGATAACATGACTCGATTTGGGTTATTGTAGATCGAATGACAAAATCGGCTCATTTTATCCCCGTCAAGGTTTTTTTTTCTGCGGAGGTCTATTCAAATTTATATTTGAAGGAAATGGTAAGGTTGTATGGAGTGCCCTTATCCATTATCTCCGATCGTGGTACCCAATTCACTTCTTAGTTTTGGAAATCTTTCCAAAAGGGTCTTGGTACTCGTGTTAAGCTTATTACGTCCTTTCACCCACAAACTGATGGGCAAGTGGAGGGTACCATCCAAACCTTGGAAGATATGTTGAGAGCATGTGTAATTGACTTCAAGGGTAATTGGGATGATCACTTGCCTTTGATTGAGTATGCTTACAACAATAGCTATCACTCAAGCATTGGTATGGCTTCATTTGAGGCCCTATATGGTAGGAGGTGTATATCTCCAATAGGTTGGTTTGAGGTGGGTGAAGTTTCCCTAATAGGTCTCGAGTTGGTATATGAGGCTATGGAGAAAGTTCGACTTATTAGAGAAAGGTTGAAAACAACTCAAAGTCGACAAAAGGCCTATGCCGATGTGAGAAGAAGAGATCTTGAGTTTGAGGTAAATGATTGGGTCTACTTGAAAATTTCACTCATGAAGGGTGTAATGAGATTTGGGAAGAAAGGAAATCTTAGTCCCCGTTATGTTGGCCCATATCAGATTTTGAGACGAATTGGAAAGGTCACTTATGAACTTGAATTTCCTAGTAAGTTGGCATTGGTACATCCAGTTTTCCAAGTCTCCTTGTTGAAGAAGTGTGTTGGAGATGCGACATCTACAGTCCCCTTAGAAGCTTTGGGCGTTAAGGAGAATCTTTCATATGAGGAAATTCCGGTTGAGATTTTAGACCGGCAAGTTATGAAGTTAAGAAATAAGGAAATTGCTTCAGTGAAAGTTCTTTGGAGGAATCAGTTAGTTGAGGGTGCTTTATGGGAGGCCTAGGCTGATATGATATCCCAATATCCTTATCTCTTTCCCCCCGTCCCTACTCTAGCTTGAGGTATTTAGTCCTTCATGGTTTACTCCTTTGGTGTAATGTGTCTTAGATATCCCATGATATCCTCATTTATGCATGTTTATGAAAAAGCTTAACTTTTTGGGGAAAAAATGAGTTTGTTAGATTAACTTTTTTATGTTTATGTGCATTTGAGTATGAGTTGCATATACACCTTATGAGATGATGTTTTGAATATGCTTTAGCTTGGAGTAGATTTTCCTCCTCGGATATGTGCATTTATGTGATTTCATTCATTTTGGGTTGTTAGATATTCTCCCTACCCTCCTTATTATGTCTTGAGTCCTATTCGTGGACGAATGTTCCCAACGGGGAGATATTGTAACACCTCAAAAAAAAAGACTTGTAAGGAAGGGTTCACGAACGGTGGAAAGATCTAAGGAAGGGTTCAAGGATGGTTGAAGAGTCCACGGTCAGTGAACCCATCCTTGAACACAAGCCTAGTGAAAATTATTCTAAGGCAAGGGTTCAAGGATGGTGGAAGAGTCCACGGTCAGTGAACCCAAGACTTGCGAAAAATATTCTAAGGCAAGGGTCTAAGGTAGGGTTAAAGGACGGTGGAAGAATCCACGGTTAGTGAACCCAAGCCCTGTGAAAAATATTCTAATGAAGGGTTCAAGAACAGTGGCAAAGTCCACAGTCAGTGAAACCAACCTTGAACCCAAACCTTGGGAAAAATATTCTAAGGCAAGAGTCTAAGGAAGGGTTCAAGGACGGTGGAAGAGTCCACGGTTAGTGAATCCATACTTGAACCCAAGCCCTGTGAAAAATATTCTAAGGCAATGGTCTAAGGAAGGGTTAAAAGATGGGGGAATAGTCCACGGTCAGTGAACCCATCCTTGAACCCAAGCCTTGTAAAAATTATTCTAAGGCAATGATTCACGGATAGGTTCACTGGCAGTAGAAGGGTCCACGGACGGTAGACCCATCCGTCGAGATTGACTTAGAAAAAATAAAACTCGTCAGTTATTTTTTCAAGGTTATATGGGTCTTTTCCTATGCATCTAATACCTAAACTAGGTCGCTTTAATCCTAATCCTAGACCCTATATAAGTCTTTTAAGCCTAAAATTTAACCATTCGAAATCACTTTTAAAGTTCCCCAAATCCCTCCAAGTTCTTCCCCCAAAAGATTTCTTTCTCTAAAAGCTTGAAGAAGAAGAATAGGATTTCAAGATCAAGTCTCTAAATTCACCATTAATTGTGGGCTTTGAACTGTAAGGTATGATAGTTTTCATCTATGGAGTTCCAAAATTGACCAATTTGTAAAGTTAGAACCCCAATTGAGTTAGGATTTTTCCTCTATATCATGGGTTCTTTTAAATGTTGATTTATTTGATTGATTTATGAACTTTTATGCATTAATTGATATAGTCTCATAATTTTAAGGTGAATCCCCATGAACCTATGCTTAACCCATGTATTCTAAATATTGATGATTGAAAGTGGGTCTTGAACTATAAAAGGTGAATTAAGGAATTATGCATGTTCTTGTGGAATTGATGAGATATGATATATATATTGCTTTGAGAGTAAAAGCATATATGTTGTTGTCGTGGCTAATTGTTGTGAAAGGATTGCTTGCATCAGTATCTCATGCATGAATGTGAAAGGTTTTCTCACTTTAAGGATTCTAAGGTTGAAAGGTGTTCTCACCTAAAATGATAAGGAGCTATTCAAATGAAACATAGCTTGGATTGGTTACTTCATTGTACATTTCCATGGATGACAAATGACTTAGCTTGAATTGTTAAGATGACGTTCCCTTCCATGTATAATAAATACAAGTTAAGAAAATGACTATTCTATCGGATTTACACTTAGCACCGAGATGATATTGAGATGGGAGCTCCCCCGTTAGTAGAGGTCGGGTTTCAAGAAGAAATCTCTTTATCCCATACCTGTTTTCCCGCATAGGATGATTGTCTTAGATACACATTTTCTAGTGGATCCACATAAGCTAGAAGTTCATGGTCTTACCTTGGCAAGTAGGACACCCCTTTTTGGTGTGGGTAGACACCGAATTCCGTGTTGATAGCTCACATGGTTTTATATGTCGGTTAAAGGTGAATTTCCCACAATAATGAACTAAGGTTACTTCAAGAAGTATCTCACATGTGACTTAAGATGATGTTTATTTTCATTGACCATGTTTTATGACTTATGTCTTCTAGTTCTTTTACATTCATGATTTAACTTGGTCATTGCCCTTTGTGAAAATGTCCCTTTTCTTATGTCTTAAAATGTTTTATGCATGGCTATCATACTTGGTACATATTTTGTACTAACGCATTCTCTTGCCTACATTTCCCCAAATGTAGGGACCGACCTTACAAATTCACATTCTCATGGCTAGGGATCTCATATAGAAGATTGAAGTTTGGTGAGTGCTCATATTCTGAGGACCGAGCTTGATTCCCCTTTTGTATTTACTTTCAGTTTTGGAACTTGATGTACTGGCTATTCCCTGATATACTCTTATGTACTAGATGGCATTGAGACGATGTTTAGATTTCCGCTTTAATCTAGAAAACTCTTATATGTTAAAAGTGTCTTTTTATCTCTTTATTCTATTTTCTTGTATGATGAACGATAAGTGGCTTGTGTGGGGCCTCTCGGGGTCCTATATGCCATGTTACGCCTAGGGTCCACCTTGGGTCGTGACAGTTACAATATCTCCCCCTTAGAATCATTCATCCTCAAATGATGGATGAAATCATCATGGAAGAGTAGGGAAATGCTGAACAACCCAATTAAATGAAAAACACATATAAAACTAATGAACTCAAAACACTAAAGGAGGGACTAAATTAAATGATTACTTTTAGGAAGAGTTAATACCTCAGATTGGAAATAAATTGGAGGAAAAGAGATGAGGGTATCTAGTCTTTATGTCCTCCTCAACATCCCAAGTTGCCTCCTCAACAAACTGATTTCTCCATAAGCCCTTGATTAATGGAACTTCTTTGGTTCTCAACTTGCGAACCTAACGATCAAGATTCTAAATGGGAATCTCTTCAGAAGATAGCTCGTCCTTCATACCAATATTCTAGGTAGGCACAATAAGTGAAGCATCACCCAAACACTTCTTTAGCATGGAGATGTGAATGCTAGATGGACTATAACTATTTCTGGGTTAGGTCAAACTTATAAGGTACATTACGAATCCTATTTGATATCTTCTAAGGACCACTAAATTAGGGACATATATTCCCTTTCTTACCAGAACTCATAGCAGCCTTCATGGGTGAAATCTTCAATTAGACTCAATCATTAACCTCAAACTCCAAATCTCTTCTCCTAACATCGGTATAGGATTTCTGACAGCTTTGCGCTATTCTCAACCTCTCTTGGATTATTTTCAACTTTTCCATGGTTTAATGAACTAGGTCTGGTCCTATCAACTTAGATTAACCAACCTCAAACTAGGTCCGGTACCCAATTCACTTTACAGTTATGTAAATCTTTCCAAAAGGGCCTTGGTACTCGTGTTAAGCTTAGTACAACCTTTAATCCTCAAACCGATGGGAATGTGGAGAATATTATCTAAACTTTAGAAGATATGTTGAGAGCTTATGGATTGAATTCAAGGGTAATTGGGTTGATCATTTGTCGTTGATTGAGTTTACTTATAATATTAGTTATCATTCAAGAATTAGTATGGCTCCATTTGGGCCTCTTTATGGTAGGGGGTGTAGATCTCCTATAGGTTGGTTTGAAGTTGGTGAGATTACTTTGATATGTCCTGAATTAGTACATGAGGCTATGTAGAAAGTTTAGCTTATTAGAGAAAGGTTAAAAAGGACTCAAAGTCAACAAAAGTCTTATGCCGATGTTAGAATTAGAGATCTTGAATTTTATATAAATGATTGGGTCTACTTAAAAATATCATCCATTCGATGTGATTTGGGAAGAAAATCAAGCTTAGTCCCCATTATGTTGGCCCATATCAAATTTTACGGTGTATTGGTAATGTTGCTTATGAACTTGAATTACCTAATGACTTAACATCGGTACATCCAGTTTTCCATGTCACTTTGTTGAAGAAACGTGTTGGTGATCCAACGTCCATTATGCCATTGGAGAGTTTGGTATAAAGGAAGCATTTCTTATGAAGAAGTTCCAGTTGAGATTTTGGACTTGCATGTCAAGAACTTAAGAAAAAAGGAAGTTGCATCCGTGAAAATCTTAGAGAGGAATCAAACATTTGAAGGTGCTACTTGGGAGGCCGAGGCCGATATGATTTCCTATTATCCCCATCTCTTTCTCTCTGATCCTATTTTAGCTTAAGGTATTTAGCTCATCATGGTTCATCCTTTTTTGTTTCATGTGTTTCAATTGTTCTCATGTTCCCTCATGTTTGCACACACATAAGAACATGATTTTTGAGAAAATGAGGTAACTTGATTGATTTCTTCATGATTATATTTTGAGTGTGATTTGCATGTATGCCTTATGAAATAATGTTTGAATATGTTTTCGCTTGGAGTTGATGTTCGTCCTTGATTATGTGTTGTTGATGAAGTTGCATTCTTATTGGGTTGTTAGCTCTCCTCCCCTACTCTCTTTGTGTTTCCTTGAGTCTGATTCGAGAAAGAATGTTCCCAAATGGGAGATATTGTGACACCTCAGAATTTGGAAAAGGAAGAAAAGAAATTTTTGGACTGAAGTCTGGTTTTACAGGTCACATCTACAGACCGTAGAAGCTTCTACGGGCCGTAGATGGAAACCATGGGAAAAGGGAATATAAAACTTTCAAATTAAGTCCCATTACCCTTTTTACGGTTCACCAGGAGGATATGTCATCCTATGTACGTGTAACACCTCGGATTTGGAAAAGAAGGAAAATGTAGTTTTTAGGTTGCAGGAATATCCTAAGGTTCCCACCTACGGTTAGTAGAAACACCTACTGGCCGTAGATGGCACCCGTAGGGAGTGGGGTAATGAAGTGAAATTTTAAGGGGAAAGGTTAGGACCTAGAGTGGCCATGTACTGTCCGTAAGTAGACCTACCAATCGTATATTGGGTCCTGTCGAATGGTGATCTAGAATAAAGTTTCTAAACCCTACCTATAGTTGACCAGGATGATCCGTAGGTGAGGCTCGACTGCTATTTTAAAGGGGCTTTTTGGACTTTTTATAATTGTTTTAACCCAATACTAAGTCGTTTTACCTTCTACCCTAAGCCCTATATGAAGGATTTTAACCCCCAAATTACCCACTTCAACTCATTCTCCAAAAATTCCCTTAACTTTACCAAATTCATCCTCCCAATTCTCTCAAGTCTAAGAAGAAGAAGAAGAAGAAGAAGAGCAACGGTTCCATTCAAGTCTCAAAATTCTCCATTTTTCTTGGACTTAAAGGATCAATGTATGTGTGTGAATACCCATGGAGTCCATTCCTCCATGGGGTCCCTAAAGATTTCAAGTTCCCAATTCAATATTCAATTGATCAAATTAGGGTTTCAATACAATGAATGTGGGCTTCTTCCAATTATAATTGACTATGATTTATTAAGTATTATAATGCATGAATAGATGTCAATCCATGAATTTATTTGAAATTGTATTGACCCATGACTAAATTATGGTTTTCAACCATCATTCTATGATGAACTCATGGACTATGAATTATGAATTTTAAAGATATGCATGTTTCTATTAAATGATTATAAATTATTTTGGGATTCTTTGAAAGGAAAGTATCAATGCTATTGTGAAAGAATTTATCACTTTCTATGATGATTATGATTGTGAAAGGTTTTTCTCACAAAGGAACTCACGTTGGTAAAAGGTTTTCTCATCTATGCTGACTTATGTTTAAGGAGCTATTCTATGTTTTGACCTTTAAAGATGTGGATTGGTATTTATCATTACCTTTCATATGTTTTAATGATATTTGATTTCTATTCTATTGGGGTTTAGACTTAGCACCGAGAGGGCTTTGAGGTGGAAGCTCAAATAGCATAGTCTCTAGAAAAAACCTCTAGTCCCAAACTACGTGCCCCCATAGAATTGTCTTAAAATGACCTAGCTAGTGGATCCACTTTAGCAAATGATGATATGTACGGATTCTAGCTTGGAAAGTAGTTTCCCCTTCTTTCGGTATGAGGGATATACCACATTCCATGATATAGATCTCATGGTCTTATTGTCGGTTAAAGCTAATATCCGACAAAAATGATTATATTTTCTTCAAAGCTTTTCTTATGTCCTTTATGTTATTGTAATTGACCATGTTTTATGATGTCACACCCAACCCTAGGTGAGGCAGACAAGTACCATATGAACACATGTTTTACAAGTGACCTACGATGAGAAAGTAAATTACTATGCAGATAGATTTACTTATGAGAAGCGTTATGTACAACACGTGTTAACTAGCTGAACCGATACATGTGACAAGTGAAACTATGAATATAGATGATAGTTTTACAATGTCTACAAAGCTTCTAATGGAATCCATGACTGTACCACTATGAAAATACGCATAGTAAAGACACGGCAAATCCCCGAATCAACCTGGAGCTCACCAACAACCGTTGAGTATCATGTGCTTCTATTGGGGAGATCTACTAGTTGAGTACTTGTACCTACAACATGAAATGGAGCATTCCCAATAAGGGACGTCAGTACGAAAGAATGTACTGAATATCTAAGGCATAATACAACCATATGTAAAATGAGAGATCAAGTGAAACAAAATACCAATAGATAAAGATTAGAGATCACATCTGTTTATACTTGTGGAATCGTGTATGTTACATACTTTTCCTTACTTTTATGTGCATTATAATATTTATAAGACATATGAGACAAATGACTAGCTGATCAATGGTAGAAGAGGATGACCCATGCTAGGCATTTTAACACCTAGGATGTTGTCATCATAATTCCACAAATTGGGATCGGCCTATGCTAGGCTTTCACCCCTGAGCTGCCACTATTCTATACCAATTGGGATCGGGCCATGCTAGGCTTTCGCCCCTGAGCTGCCACCCTTCTATACCAATTGGGATCAACCCATGCAATATATTTTCCCCTGGGCTGCCACCCATAATTATACACATTGCTTCACTTAGATTCTTTAATCTTTGAGATTGTTGTTTTGATGTTCATAACTCTTTTGAGATTGTTCTTTTGATGATCATAACTCTTTTGAGATTGTTCTTTGGAGATTGTTGTTTTGGTGGTCCTAATCATTGTTGAGATTTGGAACTATGGACTAGTAGTAGAAGCCATAATAATATGGACTGACAATAATAATAATGACATGGGAAGCAAATGTGACATAAAGGTGTAATACTTAGGAGCTTATATGACTCACTAAGCATTTTGACATCTCAAATTTAAGCACATATCAAGTGAACACATTTAACATTCAGCTAATAGATTTGAACTATTTATGATAGCCAAATACTCACTAACTAATATCAAATATAAGGTATACATGAACGTGGAACCAAGGGAGAACGTGGGCAGATTCAACTTAAGGACGGATGCATATTCCAAGTAAGTACATATAAAATGTACAATAGAGCAAGTAGAGATCTTGTAAGGTAACATTATAGTCTAACACATGGGAGTAATAACCAATAAAGGGAACATATGAACATGTGAAAAGATGACATATATGATGGTATAGACAATTGAAGCAAGTTGGCAAGATATGGGCGGATCGTATATCCAACATATAAACATATGTACCATGTGTAATCTAGGATCATTTTGATTTGTATAAGGGGAATACGTTCCAAGGGTACTTTGACGATGAAACAAGTTTAAACGTTGCATGATAATACTTGGCAGAGTTAGAATGTACATTTAGTAATAAACTCATATTAGAGTACTCACTTTAATGCTCTAGGGAGTAGGAACTACAACTATGGATTAGTCACTACCAAGGGCACTTAGAAAACTTACTTTGTAATACAAGTGTTGGATTCATGCCAAAGAAATAGGAAATTGAATAGCCTTACATACCACAATTCCAAATTCATATAGCTTACGAAGTGTCAACCTGTCCTTTAACATCATAATCTTCATCAACAACAACCAATCTTTAAGGCTAATATTAGCAGCTTACCAACCAACTCGCAATATTTCAACTCATCAAAATAGTAGCCAGGCAGCCAGCCCATAGTCCTTCTAATTGATTGTTTTCTTTCACAAATTATGTCTGTTATAGTTATTTACACGAAACAACCTTCCTATGGAACAGGCAGTGAGCATACCAAAACTTTAATTTAATGGTGCATCACTGTAGCTTATAAATCTACCCCCTACAGCTTTCCGCAATCATTATCCAAGTACATCCATGACCTCCCATAAACAAATCAATACAATAGTAATCCTCAACACTCAAAAATAATCAAAAGCCTTGAATTTAGGGTTTTCAATCACCATCCCACAAGTTGCAATAAACAAGTAAGTCTAGAATTCTCAAATAAACTAATAATTAGAGGTTGTGGCAGCGCCCTTACCTTGGCTATCTAAATCTGTTATACTCCTTCAACTACTGTTTAACCTTTTCTTAATTTTTGGAAGAGAGTGAGAGAACCTTGGCTGCCAACACATAAATCTATCTACAGTTCACTCCCCTTGAAGAATTGCCGAATATAATTGAAACAATAGAGGAGAGAAGGTGATCTTGTGGCTGCTTTGGAAGAAACAAGATGAAAAATAGTTAGAACCCTAGTAGGAATATTGGGTGGCTGTTTCATCTTGAGAGAGAGAAATATATGAAATTGAGAGCTTAAAATTTGGATAAGAGGAAAATGAGATATTTGTATCAGATCTTTGGCCTTAATAGATTCTCTTTTGCCACCTTTCTTGTACTTCATTTGCAGCCAACATGTGGCTTTAATTTAGGCCACACATTTAAGTAAGTGATGCACCTACTTTTCCATTCAAATTATTTCTTGTGGGCTTGGAAAGATTGGGCCTGGCTGTCCATTTTTCCCTTATTATTCTATTCAACTTGGGCCAGATTAATGCAAGTAGGTGTAGTGTACTTGGCCCAATAACATGGTCAAAAGAGTCTTAGTAGGTGATGCACCTACTTTGTATTTTGGGCTAGTCAATAAGTCAAAGTAGGTGATGCACCTACTTGTCACCTACTACCTTAGTTAAGTCAAGTAAGCACCTCAATATTTTATTCCATTTCTAGACCTTAATACCGGTCAATAAGTCAAAGTAGGTGATGCACATACTTGTCACCTACTACCTTAGTTAAGTCAAGCAAGCACCTCAATATTTTATTCCATTTCTAGACCTTAATACCTTTAACTTAACTTAAAACTTATATACACTGTCACTTTAAACTTTAGACTCAAATACCACCTTATGATCTCAAGTTTAAATACTTCCATCGACGTCAACTTAATCGGGTCACATCAAAATCCACAGACAGTTCACTTTAAACCTATTCTATTGTCACTAGTCGCATAGGAAACCGAGTCCATAACTATACCACAAGGCATTTTATAAACATCATATAAATAGAACTAATACACGTAGAATACAGGGTTTTACATCTTCCCCCCTTTAAGATGATTTGTCCTCGATTAATAGGTTAAGCTGATAGTTTGGTTAACCTTGAAATTTCATTTGGAAATTTGCGAGGGTTTCCTTTGTAAATAGGACTATCCAAAATATATAGACTAACCTAAAACACGTATAGACAAGTCTCGCATGATGTCTCAATAGATATGGTTCATGAAATAAAAATATGACAAAGCAAACCCCTTTCTTGACCATGTAATTCAATGAGGATACACAAGTAGAACTCATGCAAATAAGGAATTTAATATTCCTAAACACAAGACATGCAAATGACATATCAAATGAACAAATGCTAGTAGGACTTATGATCATATAAAGGGACCAGATGCTCTCAGATCCTTATGTTGATGTTCAGAATGAGGAGGGGTATTTAGGATCTCTACCATCTTCTATTCCCAAATATCTTATGTTATATTCTAGTCCTTCCACAATACTTAAATAGAGATTACACCTTTTGTTCTTAGCTTCCAGGCCTTAACAATCAAGAATTACTACTGAATCTCCCAATTTTTTAAAATGGAACTGACACATAAAATCATAGGCCAAATCTATCGGGACTCTACTTTCCCTTCTCTTTTATCTTATGACGCTAGTCAAAGGTGAGTCTTATAAGAACTCATAGCTGTTAATATAAACTGTAAAGTTTTATGCCACACCTTTGGATAAGGCATTATGCTAGGTTATTTATCTATGATTATGATAAAACTTACATAAATGCCCAACCTTTTCTGGTCAAAATCTTCACTACATAATGATACAAGGAGAGTTTTTCCCAAAATGTTCAAAACTCAAGTCAATAAACATAGAGGGGCATCGTATACAAATAAATAAGTCACATTGGGTATGACACATTGGCAGATTAGCACAAAAGGGAGCGCATAATATACGGGCATTAAGCTATAGAAATATATAGTGTACGCGCTCATATGGTTCATAGGGTAGCGTGTGAGCGAATGAACTATAACAATATAGTCTAACACAGTAGGAGTAGTAACCAATAAAGGGAACTTATGAACATGTGAAAAGATGACATATATGACGGAATAGACAATTGAAGCAAGTTGGCAAGATATGGGCAGATCATACATCCAACATATAAACATATGTATCATGTGTAATCTAGGATCATTTTGATTTGTATAAGGGGAATACGTGCCAAGGGTACTTTGACGATGAAACAAGTCTTAACCCTGCATGCTAACACTTGGCAGAGTAAGCACGTACATTTAGTAATAAACTCGTATTAGAGTACTTACTTTGATACTCTAAGTAGTAGGACTGCTACTATGGATCAGTCACTACCAAGGGCACTTAGAAAGCTTACTTTGTAATACAAGTGTTGGATTCATGCCAAAGAAATGGGAAATTGAATAGCCTTATATACCTCAATTCCCAATTCATATAGCTTATGAAGTGTCAATCTGTCATTTAATGTCATAGTCTTCATCCACAACAACCAATCATTAAGGCTAATACTAGCAGATTACCAACCAACTCGGGATATTTCAACTAATCAAAACAGTAGCTAGGCAGGCAGCCCATAATCCTTCTAATTGATTCTTTTCTTTCATAAATTCTGTCTGTTATAGTTATTTACACGAAACAACCTTCCCATGGAACGGGCAGTGAGCTTACCAAAACTTTAATTTAATGGTGCATTACCATAGCTTATAAATTTGCCCCTACAGCTTTCCGCAATAATTCTCTAAGTACATCCATGACCTCCCATAACCAAATCAATACAATAGTAGTCTTCAACACTCAAAAATAATCAAAATACTAGAATTTATGGTTTTCAATCACCATCCCACGAGTTGCAATAAACAAGTAAGTCTAGAATTCTCAATAAACTAATAATTAGAGGTTGTGGCAGCACCCTTACCTTGGCTATCTAAATCTGTTATTCTCCTTCAATTATTGTTTATGTAACCTTCTATTAACCTTTGGAAGAGAGTGGCAGAACCTTGGCTGCCAACAAATATAGCTATCTCTAGTTCACTCCCCTTGAAGAACTCTCCAATATACTTGAAACAATAGAGGAGAAAAGGTGATCTTGTTGATGATTTGGAAGAAACAAGATGAAAAATAGTTAGAACCCTAGTGGGAGTATTGGGTGGCTGTTTCATCTTGAGAGAGAAAAATATATGAACTTGAGAGCTTAAAATTTTGATAAGCAAAAAATGAGATATTTGTAGCAGATTTTTGGCCTTAATAGGTTCTCTTTTGCCACCTTTCTTGTACTTCATTTGCAGCCAGCATGTGTCTTTAATTTAGGCCACACATTTAAGTAGGTGATTCACCTATTTTTCCATTCAAACTATTTCTTGTGTGCTTGGAAAGATTGGGCCTGGGATGTCCATTTTCCCCTTATTCTTCTATTCAACTTGGGCCAGATTAATGCAAGTAGGTGTAGTGTACTTGGCCCAATAACATGGTCAAAAGAGTCTTAGTAGATGATGCACCTACTTGGTCCTTTGGGTTAGTCAATAAGTCAAAGTAGGTGATGCACCTACTTGGCACCTACTAGCTTAGTTAAGTCAAGCAAGCACCTCAATATTTTATTCCATTTCTAGACCTTAATACCTTTAACTTAACTTAAAACTTATATACACTATGCCACTTTAAACTTTAGACTCAAATACCACCTTATGATCTCAAGTTTAAATACTTCCATCGACGACAACTTAATCGGGTCGCATCAAAATCCACAGGCAGTTCACTTTAAATCTATTATATTGTCACTAGTCGCATAGGAAACCGAGTCCATAACTATACCACAAGGAAATTTATAAGCATCATATAAATAGAACTAATACACGTAGAATACGGGGTGCTACATATGATCTCCATATAGTTTATTCTTTAGAAGCTTTTAAATGTTTCATTATGATTATGCCTACTTGTTTTAAGTCATTTATATCATCACGTTCATATTTATGCGTATTTCCTCATAGTTAGTACATTATATGTACTAATACATACTTGTGCCTATATTTTTTAACTAATGTAGGGTCCAACGCTCTTATTCCCTATTCTCATGGCTAGTCGATCCTTTTTTAGACTTTTGAAGGTTGGTGAGTTCTGATGACCAAGGGTCTTTATTTGCTTTCAAGTCATTTTACTTTTTAGACTTGTATGTGATGTATGGGTTATGTCCCAATCACTTTTAAAATGATGTAACAGATGGCTTTGAGACTTATGTTAGACTTCCACTTTCATCAAACTCTTTAAGATATAAGACTCTTTTGAATCCTTTAAATTCAATTAGCTAGTATAATGTATGCTAAGTGGCTTGTGTAGGGCCTCCCGGGGTCCTATACACCATTTTATGCCTAGGGTATACTTTGGGTCATGATAGTATGAGTCATAGATAGGTCTCGTAGTTGAGTCCCAAATTTAGTGAAATTTTAAAAGTCAAAGTTGGTTTCTATTGTTGGTGTCTACGGACCGTAAGAAGACCTACGAGCCATAGAAATGTTCCGTCAAAATATAGATGAAATCATGGTCCTAGTAATTGGTCTACAATTGACCAATACGAGCGTAGAAAGATCTATGGTCCGTAGGTCGAAATAGTAGGTCGAGTCGGCAGTTATTTGAAAGGGTTTTTAGGTCTTTTCCCTAACAAAACTGTCAGTTTACCTTCTACCCTAAGACATATATAACATTTTAAGCCCCAATTTTACCATTTTTTATTCATTCTCCTAAATTCCCCAAATTCTCTCAAGGCTAAGGAAGAATAAGAGCTACGGTTCCATTCAAGTCTTCAATTGTACATCATTCTTGGGCTTAAAGGATCATGGTATGTGGGTATTCAGCCATGGACTCCTTTCCTTCATGGGGTCCCCAAGGTTTCCAATTTATCTCTTCAATTTGAATTGATTCATGTTAGGGTTGAAGTTCAATCTCATAGGTTTCATTAAGTTATGATTTATTGTTGTTGATTAAGTCTTCTAATGCATGATTCCATGTTAATTCATGATGTTTAGATGGAGTTAAGTTGACCCATGCCTAAATGATGATTTTCAATTGTGAACCTATGATGAACTCAAGAACCTATGAATTATAAAATTATGAAGATATGCATGTGTTTATGAAGTTATTATAATTTATTTAAGGATGTTTGAAAGGAAAATATCAATGCTATTGTGAAATATTTTCTCACAGGTTAATATGATCATGATTGTGAAAGGTATTTCTCACATATGGATTCGCATTGATGAAAGGTTTTTACATCCATGTTGAATTATGTTTAAGGAACTATTCTATGTTTTGATCTTGAAAGTTTTGGTTGGTGTTGATCATTGTCTTTACAATGTTATAATAATATTTGAATTTTATATATTTAGTTGGGATTTAGACTTAGCACCGAGAGGGTTTTGAGGTGGATTCTCAAAGAGGGTAGTCACTAGTAGTAACCTCTAGTCCCAAACTACATGCCTCCGTAGGATTGTCTTAAATGACCTAGCTAGTGAATCCACTGAAATAAATGATGATATATACGGATTCTACCTTGGCAAGTAGATTCTCCTTCTTTGGTATGAAGGATATACTGGATTCCATGATATGACTCTCATGGTCTTATTGTCAGTTAAAGCTAAAGTCCCACAAATTGATTATGTTTTCTTCACCTTTTCTTTTTCCTTTATTTCAAATGCATTGACTATATCCTATAATTTTCATGTTTTACTTCCTTATGTTTAAAATATACAAATATTGATCATGTCTACGTGATTTAAACCATTTGTACGAACATGTTCATGTTTATGTATATTTCCCTATACTTAGTGCAATCCATATACAAATGCATATTTGTGCCTACATTAGCTCATGAATGTGGGGTTCAATGTTCCTACCTCGTACGCTCGTGGCTAGACATCTATTGGGTGCTTCAAGTGATTGGTGTGTCTTTATGTTCTGAGGATCGAGACACTTTATAGAATTATGTCATTGCGTTTCAGACTTTGTATGTGATGTATGGGATACATCCCAATCACTTTCCATATGATTTATTAGATGACATTAAGACTTATGTTAGACTTCCGCTTTGTCAAACTCTTTTGATGTATAAAATGTTGTATTTTGAAGTCTTTTTTCTATTATCATGTCTGATGCATGCTAAGTGGCTTGTATAGGACCTCTCGGGTTACGTCTAGGGTGTACTTTGGGTCCTTACATAATTCTACTCCTGACCCTAACAAAAATACATCTCTAAAACCTAAGAAGAAAATTTTCAAGAAAAATAATGGTAGACCTCCCAAAATATAATGGTTGAAATAACTAAACACAAAATCAACAAATTCAAGATAAGAGATTGTGCTTTGTTTGTAGTAAGAGTGGGCATATTAGTCAATTTTGCAACATATGGGCCTAGACCTTAAGCAAATGGTACCGAAGACCCTTTTGTGGTGATAATTACCGACGTAAACATTATTGAGAATGTTGATGGATGGTTGGTTAGTTCTTTTCCAAATCAACATGTATGTTATGACAAAGATTTGTTTAAAAATCTACTCATTTTGAGGAGTAAAAAACCATCATGCTTGGTGATTCTCACACTACTCAAGTACTTGGAACAAGAGATAATTCTTGTTAAATCATTGGAAATAATTCATGAAACTACTCCTCCTTATTCTCTTGCATCTAATGGTGTAGCGGAAAGAAAATAATAGAATTTTGGTTGAATTGACTAATGTCATGCTTATTGAGTCACATGCACCTTTAAATTTATGGGGTAAAGCTATTTTGACTGCTAAAAAATCTAAATTGACACATTTTAAATTGTGGAAAGGTAACAAGCCAAATTTGAGATATCTAAGAGTTTGGGGTTGTCTAGCCTTTGTGAGGCTAATGGATCCCAAGATTACATTGTTGGGCAAGAAAGTTACTACTTGTGCTTTACTTGATTATGCTTCAAATACTACAGCCTATATATTTTTTAATCTTGAAGATAATATTATAATAGAATCAGGTGATGGTATTTTAATGAAAATAAATTCCCTTTTGATTATAAAAATAGTGGGGGTTAAAGGATTGAACAAAATATTTCTTCTACTTATACTTTGAAAAATAAAGAAATTGATAATTTTGAGTTAATAAGAAGTAAAAGAGCTAGAGTAGAAAAAAAATTGTTTCCTAATTCTTATGTTTTTAATATTTGAGATGACTCTCTCACTTTGAAAGAAGCTTTATCTTCACATGATTTTATTTTTTGAAAAGAGACTATAAATGATGAAATAGAATCACTAATTTCTAATAAAACTTGGAAGTTAGTTTATTTACCACTGGGTTGCAAAACAATTTGTTGCAAATGGGTCTTACGAAAAAAGTTTGAATTGAATGGATCTATTGATAAATATAAGTCTAGACTAGTTGCAAAAGGTTTTAAGCAACTAGAAGGCCTAGAAATTTTTGAAACATTTTCTCGGGTAACTAGAATTACATACATTCAACTTTTAATTGGTATGACTGCAATTTTTTATTTGTAAATTCATCAAATGGATGTATAAAACTGCTTTTTTTTTTAAATGGAGACCTAAATGAGGAAATTTATATGGATCAACCAGAGTATTTCATTGGAACATGCCAAGAAAGTAAAGTCTATAAACTTACTAAATCCCTATATTGCTTGAAATAGGCACCAAATCAGTGGCATGAAAGGTTTGATTCTTGCATGATTGAAAATGGTTTAAAAACAAATGAGTGTGATAAGTGTATATATCATAAGTCTTGGAATAATTCACATGTTATTATTTTTCTATATGTTTATGATTTTTTGATATTTGGATTTAGCATTAATGGTATTGATATGAAGCTAAAAATATTCTTAGAAGCCATTTTGATATGAAAAATCATGGCGAGGTAAATTTTATTCTTGGAATAAAAACAAGAACATGTGATGAAATTTTCCTTGACTAGACACATTATGTTGAGAAAAAATTGAAAAATTATAACTTTCTTCATTGCAAGCATGTTGTAACTCCTCAACCTTTTGACTTGTCGGTCTAAGATCTCTACCGGAATCTTTTCATATGAAAGACTCTCATCAACTCCCAAACCTTCTAAAGGAATGATGGATACCGGATCACCAATGCACTTCTTAAGCATAGAAACATGAGATACCTGGTGAACCGGAGCCAATTCATTTGGCAAGTCTAACTCATAGTCAACTTTCCCAATACGCTTCAAAACTTGAAAGGGCCCACATACCGGGGAGTAAGTTTCCCCTTCTTTCCAAACCTCATCACACCTTTCATAGGTGAGATTTTCAAATAGACCCAATCATTGACTTCAAATTCTAGGTCCCTCCTTCTAACATCGGCATAAGACTTTTGCTGACTTTGGGTCGTCCTCAACCTCTCTCTAATGAGTCAGACTTTTCCAATGGCCTCATAGACTAATTCGGGACCAATTAGAGCAATTTCACCTACTTCAAACCAACCAACCGGAGATCTACACCTTCTACCATACAATGCTTCAAAAAGAGCCATGGCAATGCTTGAGTGGTAACTATTATTGTAGGCAAACTCTATCAATGGAAGATAGTCATCCCAATTACCCTTGAAGTCAATAACACATGCCCTCAACATATCTTCTAAAGTTTGGATGGTACGTTCCGCTTGACCATCGGTTTGGGGATGAAATGCCATGCTAAGCTTAATCTTAGTACCAAGCCCTTTTTGGAATGCGTTCCAAAAGTGTGAAGTAAATTGAGTACCTCGATCCAAAATGAAAGATAAAAGGACCCCATGCAACTTCATTATCTCCTTGATATACAATTTGGCATAGTCTTCCACTGAAAAGGAAACCTTGACGGGAATGAAGTGGGCAGATTTTGTCATTCTATCCACAATGACCCTAATAGAATCATGTTGTGTTCGAGTACGAGGCAACCCCACAACAAAGTCCATGTTCACCTCCTCCCACTTCCAAGTGGGAATATCTATATCCCGGTCTTAGGTGTTCAGCCTTAACTTGTTGACAATTTGGACATTTGGCTACAAAACCCGCTATATCCTTCTTTATACCATTCCACCAATAGACTTCCCGTAGATCACGGTACATCTTAGTGGCTCCCGGATGAATAGAATACCGTGAACCATGAGCTTCGTCTAAAATTTTCTCTCTCAAGCCATCAACATCCGGAACACATAGTCGACTTTAGTACCTAAGAACCCCATCTCTCCCTTGGGAGAAAGCCTCAACGGACTTGTTGAGCACCGACTCTTTCAATTCAACTAGAATGGGATCTAGGTCTTGCTTTGCCTTAACATCCATTACAAAGGACGATTCAGAACCATTGTGGACCATGACACCACCCTTGGTGGAATCCACTAGTTGGACACTTAACCCGGCCAACCTATGAACATCACGAACTAACTTCTTCTTCTCATCTTCTACATGGGCCACACTACCCATGAACAATCGATTTAGGGCATCCACAACTACATTGTCTTTGTCGGGGTGGTAAAGGACACTCATGTCATAATCCTTCAAAAGTTATAACCACCTTCTTTGCCGGAGGTTCAAGTCTTTTTGGCTAAATACGTATTGAAGACTCTTGTGATCGGTCAACACATCAACATGTACCCCATATAGATAGTGTCTCCATATTTGTAAAGCAAATACTACCGCCGCTAATTCGAGATCATGGGTTGGATAATTCTTTTCATGGATTTTGGATTACCTGGAAGCATAGGTAATCACTTTCCCATGTTGCATAAAGACACATCCCAAACCCACTCTAGAGGCGTCACAATATACAACGAAGCCATCGGTACCCTCCGGCAAGGTCAACACCGGAGCGGTGGTAATCCTATCTTTCAATTCTTGGAAGCCTTTCTCACAAGCTTCCGACCACACAAACCTAGCCTTATTTTGAGTTAAGGTCGTCAAAGGAAAAGCAATGAGGAAACCCCTCAACAACCTATAGTAGTTGGCTAAACCCAAAAAGCTTCTAATATCGGTCGGTGATAAAGGTCTAGGCCAACTCTTGACCGAGTCCATCTTCTTTAGATCTACCTCTATACCCTTGTTTGACACAATGTGACCTAGGAATTCCATGGATCTTAGCCAAAACTCGCATTTGCTAAGCTTTGCCAATAGTTGATGATCCTTGAGGACTTGCAACACAAATCTCAAATGGTCCATATGGTCACTCTCACTCCTAAAATAGATCAATATGTCATCTATGAACACTATCACAAACATGTCAAGATATTGCCGGAAAACTCTATTCATAAGGTCCATAAACGCTGCTGGGGCATTTGTTAGGCCAAATGACATCACAAGGAACTCATAGTGCCCATACCTAGTTTGGAAATCCATCTTGGGAACATCAACCCCTCCCACCCTTAATTGGTGATAGCTCGAACGTAGGTCAATCTTGGAAAAGTAGTTAGCCCCTTGAATTTGGTCAAATAAGTCATCAATTCTAGGAAGTGGATACTTGTTCTTACTGATCACCTTGTTCAGTTGTTGATAATCAATGCACATTCTAAGAGTTCCGTCCTTCTTCCTAACAAACAATACCAGAGCACCCCATGGAAAGATGCTTGGTTGAATAAAACCATTGTCTAGGAAATCCTTTAGTTCTCTTTCAACTCCTTCAACTCTGTCGGAGCCATTCTATAAGGAGAAAGAGAGATAGGTTGCATATTCGGGATAAAGTCAATACCAAAATC
The DNA here is from genome assembly GCF_000226075.1 of Solanum tuberosum. Classification (NCBI taxonomy): domain Eukaryota; kingdom Viridiplantae; phylum Streptophyta; class Magnoliopsida; order Solanales; family Solanaceae; genus Solanum; species Solanum tuberosum. The sequence goes on along the minus strand of NW_006238972.1, from coordinate 1,913,730 downwards.
TATTTCCCTTTCAGGAGGAATACCAGACAAATCATCAGGAAAAACTTCCGGAAACTCATTCACAACCCAAACCGACTCTAGAGTAGGGGTTTCGGATTCAACATCCTTCACCCTAACAAGATGGTAAATGCACCCTTTGGAGATCAATTTCCTAGCTTTAAGACAAGAAACAAATTGGCCTTTAGGCATATAATTTCCCCCTTCCACTCTAAAATAGGCTCATTTGGAAATTGGAATTTAACCACTCGGGTTCTACAATCAATAGAAGCATAGCAAGCATGCAACTAATCCATACCAAGAATCACATCAAAATCTAACATGTCAAGTTCTACCAAGTCAACAAGAGAAACTCTATGGGACAGAGAAATGAGACATCTTCTATACACCCTCTTAGCCACCACGGAGTCACCAATCGGGGTAGAAATTGAAAAAGGTTCGAATAATTCTTCCGGAGGAACATCAAACCTCATTGCCACATAGGGCGTCACAAAAGAGAGAGTGGCACCGGGATCCAATAATTCATAAACATCAATAAGAAATACTTGCAACGTACTGGTAACCACATTCGGGGAGCTCTCTTGGTCACCTCTAGCTTGAAGATCATAAAAGTGATTCTTCTTGGGAGCATCGAAATTTGAACCACTTGGAGGAGTTTGTTTATCTTCTCTCCCCTTGGTCGCACGAGTTGGGCAATCTTTCGATTGATGCCCACTCTTACCACAACCATAGAACACACCCATGCCGGCAAGACATTTACCATCATGCTTTTTTCCACACTTGGCACAAGTAGGCGTCTCCATGGAAGATCCACCACTATTGCCTCCTTGAGGGTTAGGGTTAGACACCCTACCTTTGTTACCCCTTGGAGCACTATAGGAGCTTTGATTGGAGAACTTTACCTAGAACCTTGGTCTACATTGACCCTCAAATTTACCCTTGGAAGAATTTCTATCATCGGTCCTTGCCCTCTTCACTTCCCTATTCTTCTTGTTAAGCCTTGACCCTTCAAGTTGTTGAGCATAAACCATAAGACGTGATATGTCCATGTTGTCATGAAGCATTGCCGCACGACATTCTTCTTCAATTAAGTCAGACACCCCCGTCAAGAATTTACTCATTTCATCCCTCGGATTGGACACTAGAGAAGGAGCATACTTAGACAATTGAGTGAACTTGAGGGAGTATTCTTGCACACTCATGCTCCCTTGACGAAGATTGATAAATTCCTTAACTTTAGCCTCTTTCAATTCCCGGGGAAAATACCTAGCAAGAAATGCAGTTTTGAACACTTCTCATTCTATGAGACCCGCTCCAACCGGCCTTTTGGCCTTCCATTGAGTGTACCAAACTTGAGCAACATTTTTCAATTGATAAGCGGCCAATTCTGCTTTCTCTACCAAACTCACTCACATAATATCAAGTATCTTGAGAACCTCTTCCACAAACTCAGAAGGATCCTCTCCCACTTTGGATCCATGGAACTCCGGAGGATTCATCCTAGCAAAATATCGAACCCTAGAAGAGGCCGAATTCATAATTGGATTAGCCAGAGCAACAACTTCCTTAGTAGCTTGAGCCATCATGGCTTGATCTTGAGTTGTCATGGCTTGAGATTGAGTGGTTACGGCTTGAGTCAATGTATGCAGAGCCGTCCTTATTTCCACATTTGACATATCCCCTTCATCCATAGGAGCTTGAGGATCTTGGGGAGGAACTCCATCATTAGCATTCTCCTCTTCCATCCTTCTTGCATTTGCCCTTCTTGTATTCATATCATCTATACACAAGAGAAGGTTTAGGAAAAGGACTTCATAGAGTTAAAACTCTAAAGCACAACTAAGGAGTAATGAATGAAGTGAATTTCTTAAGCATCACATAGCCTCTCATTCATAAGTGTGGCGCACTTCACATTCATGACAAGACTGTAATAGACGTGGTTTATGAGACATCAACCTAAAAATCAATCCCAAAACCTTATGCTCAGATACCAAGTTTGTCACGACATAGGGGTATTCCCTAGATGCAACACGACGTACTTGACCCCAAAGGGGTCTAATACAAGCATTTAGCATACATAAACATAAGAAAGTAGAAATGATGTGGAATTTAAAATTTTACAATCGAAGTCATTTTCATAAAATCAAAAGAAATCTAGACATTGTCTCATAATGCATCAACTACAATAGAATGCCAATAGGGTCACAACTCTTTACAATCAAATGTCTCAAAAATAGAACAATAGGAAAGCAACTAGAATAATAGACTCTTGTCCTCGAACCATGAGGACTCACCACAAGTCTTGGAAAGATTTGATCCAAGCCTTAGTCAAGAAAGGAAGTACACTTCACACACTGGAACCTACACTTTGTAAAAATGTAGAAAAAATAGGGGTTAGCACAAATATGTACTAAGTATGGAAGCCATGAAATAAAAATCCTTAAACATGCAAAAAAGGACAATTTAATTGAAAGGCATGAATTTGCCAATTTTGATAATGACCATGCACTTTCAATGTAAAAGACAAGCCATAGCATATTCATCATATAAATACTCATAACATAGTAGAACCATCACCTTAGTAAACCTAAGGTATACTTGTGCAATGTATGGTTGGCATCCCATAATACCAACCATACTAAGTACTCCTTAGAGGCCACCTTAGTCATACATATCATCCTTAGACCTCATCATAGTCAATAGTCATAGATAAGGAAATAGTCATGTAGATTAACTTGAACATAAGGAAATTCATTCATAGCAACAATCCATTCAACTTACATGTATACATTCATACAGTATCATAGCATAAGAAACCACCACATATACCCTTTCAAAGCCTACTTGTGCAATGTAAAAATTGAAGTCCCATACCCTCACTACTACTAAGTAAAGCTCATTAAGAAGTCATGAGTATAGTTCGTGTCATATTCATAATTTTGTCATGTAGGGAAAATAGCCATAACCGACATAGACCATGTGAGCTACATGAAATCCGGTGTCGTGTAACCCCACACCGAAAGAAGGTGTCCTACTTGCCTAAGGTAGAACTAAATGTATAGCTTTTAGGTGGATCCACTAGATAAAGACCTATGTGGGCACATAGTTACGGAATAGGGAGATTGCTTCTAGAAACCCGACCTATTGTATTGGCAGAGTAGCTTCCATCTCATGAGAATAATATAGATGACCCGTCCTATTGTATTGACGAGAGGGCCTCCACCTCATTTTCCATATCCACTCAGTTCTAAGCATTATTTCCCAAACTATACATAATTAGTCTTTGAATTGCATTTACAGGTGTGAAGGAATATCCTACCCTTCATTCAATACAACTCATAAAATAGCTCATAGATTCAATTATGTGAGAATGGACTTTCAACCTTAGAATCATCATTAACATATGAGTAAACCTTTCACATTATATTCATAGTGTTTCATAAGAATAGCCTTTCAATCGACACAACAACATTATCATCATCCTACAAAATTCATACATAGTCATGTGCAAGGGTAAGGGGAGAATGATCTTTCAACAATACTGTCACGACCCGGGAGCACCCCCTAGTCGTAACTGGCGTACTCGACCTCGAAGAGGTCTAATACAAGCCTCTTAGCATTCATTCATCGCATAGACACTAAAACCATAAGTAATTTAAAACTTTCTTTACCAAGAAAACATTGCATAAAAAAAATAGCAAGCGGAAGACTTTCTAGACTTTATACATGATGTCTCAAAACCATCTAATACTTTAGAGTACAAAATTCGGGACTAATCCCGTACACAACTTAAACAATACTAAAA